>NC_081196.1:6871590-7171590 GCF_902713425.1 Acipenser ruthenus
AATGGTGTCATATATTGATAGTGTCATATTATTAAATTGTATTAAGTTGAAAATAACGCTACTTTATAATTTTGAAAAGACTAGTGTCTTATGCGAAGAATGTTTTTACTACGTTGAACATTCTATAATCGCTCAAGGTGTAATTCTTTTAACTCTTTCAGTCGTGAATTCTTTTTTGTCAAAATGAAGTTATATAATTCAAAAAGGAACTCATATACATATGACTTCTGACAGCATATGGTAACATATGGCGCTATTTCAGGACTGAAACCTAGACTTGGCAAACCATCCCGCCTTCTGTACCTGGCGTATGTTCCTCTTGGTACCCAGCAATTCCAGTAATCCATTTGTAATACTCCTGCTGACCTGGACTCTGTAACTTTCAAGAACAGATGTAAGGTTGAATGCCCTGCACTGTGTAGGCTACATTGTGTTATATGGTTATATTATGGCAATACAATAAACGGTTTGCTTTTATAACAACCTGTCTCATTTTAGACTCAAAAGTCTGCTTGGAGTCACCACATGCTCATTTCCCACGTAATAATGCTGCTTCTGCCTTGCTCTCTCCCCCCGGACATTACAAAGTTTAAACATTATGGCAGAAAAACACCCACACAGCAAATAAAGTGAACATGTTTCTGATCAAACAAAGAAGACATTGGTTATTGTTTTATGGAAAACTCAATAAGCCCTCCTTCATTTGTTTCACAAGTGCATTTCAGGTTTTTGCTTTTTGCATGACTGCATTCCTCTTTATCAGTTTCATCATCATAGTAAAGAATATGAATCACCAAGTTTAATGACAATTTGTATAGCTGTTATGCTGGTATATGCAAATATGTAAGCGTGACATCCCCAGAATCTGATACTGTCAAGAACTTAATGTTCCCAGATAGCACAGCAACTTTGGGTCAACTTGGGTCCAAAACGTCTGAGCGACTTTGGAAGCCAATGTCGACCCAACGTCATTATGCTCATTGTGCCAGCATTGGCCTGACATCGCTAGCCAACCATGTATTGAACATAGGCAAATTTTATTCCAATCATTTATCCATGTTTATGTATATGTAGTATACCTTGTTCCTTCAGTGTCCTTATCATGTACATATCCCCTGGTGTTCTTGGAAGTAGTTTCTGTGTTCTTGAGCTTGCAGAAAGATATCCTTGCAGAAGCTACCATTATAAAAAAAAAAATCACCTTTTTAAAGTTTATTACTTGTTGATTACATTCTAGGTCTGGTTGGGGTGCGGGAAGCTTATATAGCTACAGAAAGTGATACATCTTTCTGAGGTATAACAAATTGTTTTAATCCTAAAACTAAAACGGCCTTGAATCACTTTATGTAGTAACAGTGAGAGAGTCTTTTTGATACACTCTATGACATTAAAAGGGAGATGTCAGCAGTCGTGTCTCTATAGCACAGAGGTAAAGTTAAAAAAAAAAAATTGCAGAAACACATTATAAGTGGTGTTTTTCTCTGTATTTTCAATACATATCGCCCCCAGATTTAACTACCAAAACAGTAAGTTTCATTCAGATTCCCCACACCAGTAAGACATCAGTTAAAATGGTATATACAAATCACTCATTCAGGAATAACAAGTACCAATGTTATTAAAAAACAGTAGCTAAAACATTTAAAAGAGTAAACGACAAACGTCTGATCTTGCTTCTCAGTGACAGAGGATTCCAATACAATTCAGTTCAGGAACTCAGTGATACACACATCGGGTTCAATTCTAGATTTACTCAAAAAAAAAAAAAAAAAAGAAGTGAAACAATAAACTGTGCTTTCAACGGGAAGGGAAACTGAGAAAACAGAACCCCTTCATGATCGGTATTATTATTATTATTAGTTTATTTAGCAGACGCCTTTATCCAAGGCGACTTACAGAGATTAGGGTGTGTGAACTACACATCAGCTGCAGAGTCACTTACAATTACGTCTCACCCAAAAGACAGAGCACGAGGAGGTTAAGTGACTTGCTCAGGGTCACACAATGAGTCAGTGGCTGAGGTGGGATTTGAACCGGGGACCTCCTGATTACAGGCCCTTTTCTTTAACCACTGGACCACACAGCCTCCTAGATACAAGTTACTACATAATTATCAGCCATATTAATATTTCTACACAAATTACCCATGCATCCATAATTAAGCTGTGCTTTATAAAATGTAGTTTTTCCTTTTTTGAGGTAAAAGAAAGAATCAACGTGGTTTGACTGGATCACAAGCATAATCCAAGTGGTTTGATGGATGTGTGAGCCCTTTCAGAAGTTTACAAAAGAAAACAAATCTACTATAATCCAAAAATCTATTTTAGTGTGTACATTTTTTTAAAGTTCAAAAAGATTTTCATAAATACAACAGATACAAATGTTTTATGTATTTATTTATTTATACAGTCCTTTTCAAATGTGTGTGTAGCTGGCAAGATTTCAAAGATGTTCACATTATAATTAGCTACCAATATTAACTTTTTTGGTCAGTGGCTTTTCTCATAATTCATTATCACCATTATGCTTTCAAGGCAAAAATTATGCAATGAAAGAAAACATGAAAACGATTCTGTTTTTTACTTCTGATTAGAATAAAAAAATGACCATTACATATTTAAAATATAGCTGCAAGCAGCAATGACCGGGGTCCAAGCGCCAGACCATGTGACCGATGACCGTATATCACATGTGGCATAGTACCCCATTGGCCTCTACTAGTCTTTGTACTATATTCTACCATAGATTAATAGTACAATGTATGCTGAAATTTGATTTGCTCATGGCCTCCATGTTTTTTGATGCAGCAACTTTACTTTTAACAAACTTCCCTGACAACCTCCCTGAGGTTAAGTATGGAATGTTTCTCTTCAATTGGCAAAACAGTTTCATAGAAGATGTTACAATATTTTTGACAAATCCGATATGGCCACCAATGCAGTTGGATAGAGTCCATATGGTTTCTTATACATGTTCCTCAGTCACCATGGCCCTATCTGCACTCTGTAAAGAGTTAGAAGCTAAATATTACATTTGACCTTAAGCAGAGGTCATAGGTCACAATCAGTCATTTTTTAACTTACTGAAATTTTGATCTTTTCTTGGTAATTCTTTTAGATTTTTATTTTTGTGGTTTCACCCCAAGTCAAAGTTAAAAAAAAAAAAAAAAAACAGTTGTTAATGTGTAAATTTCTTTAGTTTTCTTTCATGCGTATTTTTGGGTTTTGCCATGTGATTTCCAATAAAATGACACCTCCCACAAGTCTGTGGCACAAACCGTTTTTGATAAAAGGTTGGGTAACTTTAAGAAGCGGGTAGTGGGACTTCCCATCAACCACATGTTGACCTGATAAGTATAAAAATTTTAATTTGCGCTTGCTTGCCTGAAACAACCCAAAGAACCAAATCTGGTGTAAATCGGACAAAGTTGGGTGATTTGTCACGGAATGACCCCAAGATCAAATTTCGCAAAGTTATTAGAAATACAAAATAGTCTGCACTGTATTTATCATGTTACCGTTTACTGTACTTTAATCTCAGCATACCTCTGTGTGCCGTTTTAGATTGTTCACCACTTAAAGTCGGACTACGCCACCTGGTGGATAAACTACGGAGTATGGAGGGATTTTTTTTTTTTATTTAAATACAGGGAATTAGATAAAAACTGGAAAAAAATTGTATGCCAAAAAAAAACACGATCCAAGAAATGGTAAAAAAAAAAAATAACTGGATAAAAAAAAAATTGTCCAAACCAAAACAACTAAACAAAATATCCCAATCACTGCGTATATGCAGTCAGTTCTTCAAAATTCGCGGAAGAAAAAAACACAATTGCGATCTTATGCGTTGCTGTCCTCAAAGGAAAAATTAAAATAACGCAGAACACTGCAAGCAGCCCACATTCCACTGCAGCCCGCTTCAGGAATGATCTCTGAATAGGAGAGCAGCGTTAGTTCCGTCTGTCAGCTTCCCCAGCACGTCTGCGGGGTCACAAGCACTTAAAAATAAATAAATAAATAAATAAATAAATAAATAAATAATCCACTGCAAAGATCTCAGTCCAGAAAAGTTTATAAACGTTTCCCATCTCAGTTCTTACCCCGTTCCGTTGCTTTCTTTGCTTCTTTGTTGCTTGGTACGTTATGTTCCACAGCTCTCGTTTCTTACCACATTACATTCCACACGTACGGCATTTCATTTCTGCTCTTCTCTTCATTCCAGCTCGCTCTTCTTTCTTTCTTTCTTTCTTTCTTTCTTTCTTTCTTTCTTTCTTTCCTTTATTTTTAAACTTCCTTAAGCTGTTCTTCATTTCTCATTCAGTCCCGGTTTGTAGTTAACAAGTAATCAAACTCTAGCGCATTTTACACGGGGAACCTTTACAAAACATTAGCGTCAAGATACAACAATAATATCTAACAATGATACCGATATAACTTTGTGTCACTTTGCACTTTCTATAGACTTTCTTGTGTGTCCTTCGTTTATCTTTTTTTTTTTTTTTTCAAATTCAATCAGCTGTTATTGCTGTTACTAAAATGCAGCCGTGCCTAATAAAGAAAATCCAAAAACATTTGTAGAGGGTTCCCGAGTGGCTCACCTGGTAGAAACAGTCTGAGTAAAAAATATGCAGACTGTGGTTTTGGAGAAAAACATCCAATTCTGTATTGTATATCTCTAAACCACTTCCTCGTCCCTACTTGATAAACAGAGACTAATTTGCATTCGTAAAATTAGTGTACAGCAGGCTATGTTTTATCATTCAAAACCTGTTTGCTTTAATTATTTGAAATTGCTGTAGATTGTACTTTAATCCAGGGGTTCTTTTTTAACCTTTTTTGAATCAAGTCCCACCCGTCATCCTGTGACAAATCCACTGGCAGCAGTCTTTTTGGGGGTTTCCTAATACCAGTACAAACTCTACAGCCAGCCTCACAATAACTGCTGAGTGCTTTTTTACATGAGGGCTGAAGAAAGAGAAATGCTTATGTTTTATGTTTAAGAAAGTGAAATGGGTGGTTATATTAAGAATTTGTTTTGTGCAGCTACTGGCAGCAATAGAATCAGCTGCATTAGTGCCAGTAAAAATCCTATTGGTATTAATATCTGCCAAAAAAAAAAGGAAAAGAACGCGGACACACACACATAATTGGTACCTTTTGTAAAATGGATCATCCTCTCACTCTTTCAAAAAAATGTGATGAATTTAACGCTAGTTTCTCCTAAGAAAATATTACAGGAATCGCTACAAACTTAAAAGCACACGTTTCACACAAAAAGAAAACAACAAAACATTTCCCAGTTTGTAAAATCACTTTCAGACTTGCTTGTAAAATGTTGTTTTGAAATGTTGTATTATTCTTATAATTACTGTACTATTAGAACGCTCACAGCGCCCCCCTAAAATGTTTGACTGACCTACTTGTGGCAGAGAACCACGTTTTTTCCACCTGCAAAAATGCAGTGAATGATTTGTTTCAAACTGAATGCACTGTATAAATGCAGTGCCCAGTAACTCACTGTCTGTAGCTACACAGAAGATGGGGGGGAGTGAATCTTTGCGAATGATTGATTTGCCTAGAAGAGAAAAAAATCTGTATTTTAGGCACATCTATGGGTTTCCACACAAACACAAAAAAATAACATGTCAAATTCACCATGAAAGAACAAGCTACCACTAGAGGGAGTAATAACCCCGATCAGTGCCTAACTGTCAGGATACTAAAATGATATCAAAATAAGGGCTCTGCTAGTAGAACCAGCAAATAAAAAACAATGCTGTAGCCTTATTTTTCTATTGATTTATCTGTATTATCTGTTGATCATATTGTATGACCTTTTCATATACCACAGTTTAATGAAAATGATGGGGTATGTTCATGTGATATTAATACCACTGCAATTAAAACATAAGCAGACACTCCCTAGTTTTATGCATTGTCACTGAATGAAATATGCCAAAGAAACTGAGTTGCATCATATGAGGTGTTAGTAAGTCATAAAATAGTCTATTTTTTAATGGATTCAGTGGTGGCAAGTATTTAAGATCTAGATTAATTGAATACACACCATTATATGTTAATTTGATATCAATCGTTTGTAATTATTATTTTTATGACATCCATTAAAATCAAGCGCAAGAATTAAACACAAAAAAGGATAGAAATAAAGACCAGCTTTATTTTGTCTTTTCACACAATCGGTTCACAGTGGGGTGAGAGAATACAAATAATAATTAAAAAAAAAAAATACTCCCCTGTACTGCTGAAAATCACAATAGTAATGTAAATCATATGTTTACATATGTAATGATGTACAATGTTTGCCAATGTGGATAATTCAAGAGGTTTAATTTGACTTTACATTTAGCTACACCTTAATGAAGACCATTTCTAAAAGTATGTTTGTTTAAGTAAGCAGTTGACAAACGCTTCTTCATAGTTTCATCCCCACGAGTCCTCTGAGGATAATGTTCGGTGTTTTATTTGGCTCCTCAGACGTATTAAAGGATATCGCATGATTCATGCTGTCGCAGTAAGATGTTTCAGTATTGTTAAGGGATGTAGTCGTGGACAATTAGCCATTGACAGTTCATGAAGACAGTCCCAGGTCAGTAACAACTCCAGTCCAGTACTGTTGTTTGAAGGCCAAATATTAATACATTTTAAATCTATTACTGTTTCCAATATAGACAGTGGTTGTTTTGATAATGACATTGGTTTTTAACATTACATTATTATTTTTCTCAATGGAAACCAATTGTAATAAAATATGTCATCTATATATATACTGTATTTATTTACACCGGCAGGACTGACCGCCCTTGTCTTGATTTTATTTTATATACAGAAATGTTGTGTTTACTCAGAATGACTTATCTGAGACTAAGACAAACGTGCACTTAAATGCACAGGCACATTAGGGAATGCTGTTCTCAATCATCTAATCAAAGCGGATTGTTGCCACTCCTTGTAAATGTACAATAAAATAATGAAATGTCAGTTTTATAGAAACATAAACTTGATAATTTTTGGTTTTGAAACATTGCAGTTTTTTTTTTTAATCCATTTATCTCCATGGAGACAATTAGTAAATATTCCCCAAAATGCTAATGCAAAATTAAAAAATCTCGATTCACTTGAACACAGTTTAGTCTTTGTTTAAAAAATGCAAGTTGTAAATGAAAAGCATTTACAGTGTGACAGAGTATTTAAAGTGTTATGAATCTATAAAGTTGTGTTATGATCAATAATAAAGTTAAATATAATTAACTATAACAGCTTGAACATATAACCCCCCCCCCCCCCCCAGCTCCCCCACCAGCTCCCCTTGGAAAAAGGAGTCTGTTGGCTGATCTGATGTCAATTTCCTTTTGCAATATGTTTGAAGCATTTGAAACAAATGATAAAGAAAACGATTTCAAACATTAAATATCTATACATTATGAATACAGGTGAAAGAAAATATCTGATGCACATGTGACACTACAAAAAACATTTTGAAGAATTTCAGATTGTGCATCGGGTATACTTGTGTGCCATTCATTTTTTCGTTCGTATAATATTTAGCCGTCTAATCTGTGGTAGTTATATATGTACTGGCAGGATTAAATGGCACAGACGTGTTTATAAATTTACCAACAGTAACACAACCAAAACCAATCAGTGTGAGTAACACCAACGAAAGAACAGTCCAACAGTCTGTCTTATTGAGAAGCCCTCTGTATGAAACAGGAGTGTGTAGTCATCTTACACAGGGCTTTAATGACTGCTGCATGGTTACTCAATATAACTCCATGTAGCGCTGCAGCATTTCATTCTATCAGAACAGCAGGCAGTGGGAAAGAAACAAAATAAAAAGGCTTTCAGAGAGAAGAAAAGCTAGCTCTGTTATATCCACCACTGTAGTCATATGTCACTGGTGGAAGGGAGCAGTCTGTAAAGAAGTGGGGGAAAGCAGGCAAGCTTGGGGCATTTTCCTCCAGCGTCGATGCCATGGTAGAATCAGAGTTACAATACAGTGAGGACTGTACCGGTACTGGGACTGCTCTCATGTTGTCATTTAAGTTGCAGTTTCCTGTCTTTTTACCCAGACTGCTGCACATGCTCCAAGGATCTGTGTACAGAAACCCCCCTACCAGATGATGAGGATCATATGGGCCATGCTCCATAGTAAGGTCCTGGTGGATTCTAACAGGCGTGCCTTGGAAAATGTCTTGATCAGAGACCATGTTGCTGTAATCTGGCCCCAGGAGTTCGAAAAACTCTGCTGCTTCGGGGTTACCTCGTTCCAGGTCCTTTAGGGTCATGCCCGAGGTGGAGGTCACTTTGGAGATATTGGCAGGCTCCGTGAAAAAAGAAGGAGGCAGGTTCCGATGCCGGAGGGGAAGCTTTTTACCCTTTTCTCCCCTGAGCTCCTTTGCAGAGTCGAAAAGGGCAGCCAGGCTCTTCGTCTGTAGATTGGACTGGGCTCCGTCTCTTTTTGGGGGAGGTTTGCACTGGAAGCTGTTGGTTGAACTGGTCGAGGGCGAAGCTTGTCTCTTAATTGACTCCTGGCTGGCATTCCCTGGTGCGATGATGCCCGTGCACCTCTTGATTTGCTTCTGCAAGTACTTTCTGTGGTTGACCTTCCTTTTGGACTTCACCGGTTTGTCCAGAGCCAGCTTAATGTTGCTTGAAGCAGAGTCAATAAAGCTCAAAAGATCCCTGGTGGTCTCCTTGAAGTCTCCTTCACACTCCATCTCACCCAAGGCCAGAAGGGCCCCGTCGTAACTTTTGTCCATTTCATAGTCCATGACAGAGCCTGGGAAGCAAAAATGCATGAAGTGCGGGTTCATGATTGCAGCCTGGACAGCCATTTCCTTGGATCCCAGTAATGATTTCCACTGACAAAACTGACAGACTCAATTTTAAATAAGCATCTTAAAGTTTCATGCTCCAGGGTGGTTTGCAAACCCTTGGTCTAACTGCCTGTGGTGCAGCTCCTGAGAATTCTCTCCAGCTAAATCTAAACAACAGTGTGAGGGAGGCTTTTAGATCTATAAGTGGGTTGGCGGAATGATGTCATGACATCGAGAAGGAGGAGGTCCCTCTAATTTAACTCTTTGCTTTCGGTTGACCACCTGCTACTAAGGAGTATTTGTTTGTTAAAGCATCCTGCTGTTTCATCCAGAGGAGATGTTAGGCAGGCATGGGGTTTAAAAAAAAATCTCTATTGTTCTATGAAGCAATTAAATGAGGGTTAATTTAAGTGCACCTGATAAACAGACTTTTTACTTTGATGGTTTACTCGATTTTATAAATATATCATTAGAATCTGGTCCTCTAAACTGTACAAAAAATACTATGGTATGTATGTTATTGCAAGTTGCTAAAGCATGGGAACTTTTAGTTAGGTCAGTTTTAGAATGAATTCGAATTATTTCTTTTTTTTAAAATATTTTATTTATATTTATATTTCCAACTTCTGAAGTTACCAGCTCAACAGCAGTTGCTAGAACAGGCACCAGTAATTGTTATACCAGTCCAAGGTAATATTGGTACCATTACTGACGCAGTATTTAAAAAAAAAAACGCTCTTTTACATGCCCAATTCTAAAACAATTCCTAAATGTTAAAGTTTGCCTCCCCCTTTAACAAAGCTTAAATCAGCACCGTTGTCAGTTAGTGCCTAAATGTTGCAGCGGAACTTAAATAAAATCCATTTCGAAGTGTGGGAATTAATAATTCTTTACATACTCTCTTGAGTTCTTTGAATCAGGCAGCTCTGTAATATATCAAAGCTGAGATCCACTCCCATTTATCCACCCCTGTCCAGCTTGAATGGGGCTTTAATGACTGTAGATTGCATTGGACTTGGAGTAAATGAATATCCGGTGAATTTCGGCGAGGGGCTGAAAGACCCTGATCCTATTATACTGACCTGAATTCATTCCATTAAATGGCTTAAAGAGCTCAGATACGGTTTGGCGGAGCACTTTATCACATCCTAAAACTCTTAGCAGTAGAAAAATAATAAGACTTGCTAAAAATAGTTTTAAAAACGAAAGTCGAATTTACATGTCAGTAAAGGATCCCCTGCGGGATTAAGAAAAGAAAGATGGCAGAGCACTGCAGGGATTTGGAGGCATCTCTTTGTATAGAGGGGAAAAGCTTCAAAGTTAAGCATCGATGTGAGTTTATACACAGAGACATTGCAATTCCAGTATATCTACTACTGTATATCCTGACTTATTTAAAAAAAAAAAAAATACTTACCATTTTATCTTGGAAACAATAAAGTAGGCTGAGCCAAAAACAGCAAACTGGTTAAAAATGGGTCTAATCTGAAGGCCGTTTCCATGTATAATAATGATGTATCTTCTAATAAACACATTAGAAATTATTTAGCGATCAAATACAGATATGCTAGCCGGTTCGCATAATTAAATGGTTTCTATTGATATCAAAATAAAGTTAACATCAACAAACCTATAGTACAGCGTTAGTAATTCTAAAGATATCCATATTCTAGAGTATTTTTAGCAATATTATTTTGTGTATTTATTTCCCCTTTTTGCTACCTAGAAATAAAAAAAAAACACAAAATGTGAGTCCCTGCAATGCAAGAACTAGCCTTTTCTGAAGAAAAACTGTAGTAAGCTTCTTGTTCTTCAGCAGAAATGTGTTTTTTTTATATAAATAGGACAGGTTTGTATAATCATGTGAGGGAACCCTTTTCTATGGGAAAATCTCTGCACTCCAACAGGTGCTACTGTTCCAGGCTTCGGCCCCATTTCACGATTGAGTCTTAATCTGCTCCTTGTGAAAGTTGATTTCTTGCACATTCCCATATCAGTGGGAATTTCTGCCCTAGCCTGACAAGTATTATAGGCTGCCTTTGACGTACAGCCCTACTGGGCCTAAATAGCCCCCATTCTTCCCTGTCTGTGAAAGGGAGCTTTGTGGCAGGGATTCATTTAACTGCACCTCACAGCCCTTCATGAAATTGGGCTCAATAATGAACAGTCGATTTAACTGGAAAAGCTGCCGGAGCTGTTAAATTAAAGGAAAATGAAGTGCAGTTCAAGCTCAGTGTGCCAGAAGAAATGTTGACCTTACGAAAATCCTGGGACAGCTCTGTAAACAACACTGCATTTTCAGGAAGAGTACTTATAAACGCTGCTATAACAAAAAGAAATGCTGATGCACATGAGCACTGATATGTGATTGATGAGCACATGGATGTGATGTGATAAATGTATATGATATGTTTAGGCATGGTTCAATAGGTGATAACAAGTTGTGGGAATACTTTCTATTTACTGGATTGTGGTCGTCTAAAAACTGGGCTTGCCTAAAAGAAAGTACACAAATAATATAGCTTCACAAACAATATTGTTGGCTTTTTGGCTAAAGGTGAAGTTCACATGCATAACATCCATGACCCTTGGTGACCAAGGGCAGCTGGTCTTCTGAATGAAGAAGTACAATCATCCACAGACCAGACTGGGCAAGCAGTGACCGATGTAACTTAGCCTTCATTATTATCTGAGTGATCTGTATCATTAGATAGGTATGTTAACATTTAAAGAGGGGGTCCCCAATCTCATTGCAGTTTGGGTGAGGAAGCCAAAGCCAGCTAAGAGAAAAGATTTCTGTTATAGTCACACCCTACACTTGACATATTAACTTACTGTAAATCACAGGAACAAAGTTTAAACTCAGGAACTACTATTAAACATGAAGAGTGTTGCTGTCTTTCATATGTTCTGTTCACAGGATGATATCTATTCACAAGATAAAAGGAACGGGAATGTTGACACATTTTGGTTATTTAGATATTTCACAGGGAACAACTTGACAACATATAACTCTTTTCTCCTGCCTAACATACATGAAAACGTTCACGTTTCAATCATTGTGTTCATTCAGTGCAGTCAATATTGATGCAAGGTCTTGTATACAGTTTTGCATTTTTTATGATTTTAATGCCGTGGTTTACCTTACAGCAACACCTTTGTTTTAAAACCACAGGCGAATATGGGGGAACAGTTGTGCGAGTATTGTATAAAACAACAATAAAATAAAACATTACACTGATGAAAGCTGGGTTACATTGTTATTTTATTGGTTTAGTGTCATCAGATGAGAAAGTATTAAAATGTATATTGTGGTAAATGTATTTTCCTTATCAGGGCATTTTAATGAGCAAGGCATTGGTGAAACCAATTTGTTTTCAGAATGAGTTTGTTTCATTCTTTTTTAAACTGACTATTTTCCCAAGGTTTTTTTCTAACTCATTTCAAGGTGGTGCCGTGAATCATTCAGTGTGGGGGGGAAAAATGGAGGCGTTTTAAAGAGAAAGAGTGAACAGCACAAACTGTTATTATCATGTAAATCCCCTCAGAGAATGGGCACAGTGAAACTGATAGCACTGATCTGATTATCTGCAGCCCAATACAAGTCCAGGCCCTGAATGAGACTCACAGAAAGGATGCCATCAGGACACAAAAAAACAGCGACAAAACAAAACGAAACTTAGCAACAGTGTAAAAAACAAGCTTTTCTCAGCCCACAAGGAACAGTTTTATGAGCATTTTTTTTGTGTTGTTTTCAGTTTAAAAAAAAAAAAAAAAAAGGTTAAATGGACATAGAATTTAAGAGCCATTGATTTGGTTTTCTTCTCTCTCTCTTTCCCTCTTCCTGAAGTTCAGTCGCTATTTAAAAATAAAACTATAACAATGACTGGACTTCAAAGAGGGTAACAAAGAAAGCAACTACTGTATTGGATCTAAAAAAGAAACCGCAAAATGAGACAAGTTGTACACCGTTTATCACTGTGAAATACTAGGACTGTATTATTATGTGTTTAATCTAGTTTTAGGATTGTGTATTTAAATTAATCTTATTTTTTTTAAAAGCTTGAGGTGTATATTTCTCTGAATTGGTGTTAAATAAAAATTAAGCATTATTTTCCAATGTAGCAGCCATCACCTGCTGGATAACTGGCAGTGGCTAACGTTAATTATGAAGTTAATTATCTTCAATATATGGACAATATTAATGCTATCATAAACTGAAAAAAATTAAAGTTTCTGTTTTGGCATGGATAGCTCAGACTGCTTGAAATGTATGCTGCCGTTTAAACTGAGTTTCAGGTCTCCTGTTAGCTTTAGAGCGCATCCACAGAACCTAGGGATAATTAACATGCCATTTAGAACCTGATTGGCTGAGACAGTCCATGAGGAATCATAATTGGAATTCATTGGGAGGTCAAGTCATGTACACCCACTGTGTTTTAGGACTACGACATTTCACATGTCACCCGATTCAAGCGGATGTTTACTGTAATAAATACATGAATAATCGGTACAAGAGATATAATGGACAAATATAAATGTAGATATAGGCATACTGTAGGATTTTGGGGCAGTATTGTAGCATACCCACACACTGTTTTTGTATGTTTTGTGTTTTCAATAGAAGATAACAAAAAAGTAAAACTGGTATTCATTCCTGTGGAGTAGTTCCTTTTATTTGTTTTCATTGTAAAGATGAACCATTCTTCCCAGACATCTCGTCAGCCCCCCCGCTTTGCTGGGGAGTGTTTACCATGTACAACACATCTTAGCCTTGTCTAAACTACTTTGCCGTTTTCCCATCAGTCCAGCCCTGCTGAATAAAAATGACATCATCAGAGAAAAATGTGACATTTTCGCTATTCTACATTCAGAGTCCTCTCACTATTGTGCTGCTGGGCCACTTGCATTAAAAGGCCTGGTGCCCAGATTCCGGAAACGGCTCTCTATAGCCACAGAAAATGTTCCCAGGTTTCGGGGGAGTGGGTGGGGGCTAGGGGAATGTTCTAACAAAATAAATGCAGTTAGTTACTTCATTCTGAAACCAGAAGAGGTGTTAAATTAAAGCAAACTAAAGTGTAGTTCAAGCTCAGTGTGCCAGAAGAAAACCTTACGAAAATCCTGGGTATAACTGGGACAGCTCTGTGAACAGCACTGCATTTTCAGGAAGTTTACTTGCAAGCACAAACATTGCGAAGAAAAGAAACGCTGGTATACTTGAGCACTGATATGTGCTTTATTATTTTCTCATGGATGTGATCAAACTTTAATTTTCCTCTCAAGAAAAGAGCCCTTAAAAATGTACATTTCCATAACAATGGGTCATCTAACCCTAAATTCTGAAGCACAGTATATATTGCTTTAAAAAAAATCTGTTTTTTACAATTAAAAGAGTGAACTGCTGAACTAGAAAGCAAACCATAAAACGAAGCTATCATGGTGTTCTGTTACTGTTCCATTACCTGAAAGGTAAACTTTGTTTACCCAGGAAAAGGGAGCATAAAAAGCAAGGCAGGGACTATTAGGAAAGTTTTGATCTCTGTGTGTTAGTTAATCTTACAAAGCTACGAATAACACCATAAAGCCTGTCCTAAGCATTCCCAAAGCTGAGTACATGCAGTACCACCACATGCAGCATGCTTATGATAGCATTCTAACAAGGTGCATGTCTGCGACCTGAACTAAATCAACTAGGACACATTTCACTCACACTCTCTTCCAGTTATTAAGTCATATTTTATTTTTTTTCAAATTTTTTTAATTTACTGGCCTATGTGTGTTTTTGTGAACACTTTGAGGCAACTGTGTTAAAGTGGCAAAAACATTCTCTGTTGTGTTGTGTTGTATTGTATACATTGAGCATTCTACATATGACTTTTTAAAGGTGGTAAAACGCTTGCTCAATGTCAGTGTGTGCCGGCTTTAACAGTGACTGTTCAATCTACTCAAAGGCATCAGCAGACTCTGAAACTCACTAGTTTTCTGCTGTTTCCAACCCTCAGCCAATACAAACTGACACACTGTGGAGTAATCTCTTCCCTCCAGTGTGTGGTCTATGTCTCTAGTCTTTAACACTGACAGTACTGGGCGGCAAGGTCACAAGGTCATCGGAATACTAATAAGAAATCTGATTGATGACAGTGTCAGGAGAAAGAAAGGAGGACTAAATTAATGACTTCTACAAGTTCTGTTAAAGTTTGCTCAGTACCCTCCCCGCCCACTTTTCATAACGAATCTTCCCCATGATCCTACATTTTTCAAAAAGCAAAGAGGAAATAGTCAAATATAGTCTGTTTTTTTAATAAGGGGCTGGTTCACTGGTTCATTGGTTTGTTCCCTTTTGTTGTTTGCAGTACCCGCCAGGCTTGCTTACAAGGTTAAAGAATCAAACACATTTAAAATAACACTTTGTTTAGCTCCAATCTGACTGAGGTATTTTATTGTATGAAACAGAAAACGAATAAAACGATAGTATAGCCCAGTTAACACTTAATACAGTGCAATACAGTATTCATTGTCTAGTTTGAAGTTGTTTTCTACAATTAGGAATCCAATTTCAAGTTTCAGCTTTCTGCTGGACATGACACACTGAGGCAGGGTTATTTATTTGCATATTGTATGACATGGTTTCCCAGAACATACTGTTTATTTCAAATTACCAGAACATACATGTATTTCTTGTATGTATTTTACTATCGTTCCAGTCAATTCCGGCTAAACTCATTTCGTATACCTTGCAGTAACTGGTTCTATTTGTTCATTTTCCTGCGCTGTTATGCTCAGTGCTGGCCTGTGTTGACCTTTGTTTTGTCTGCCTTTGTTTTGTTGCTGACAACATGAATGTATTGTTTTCGGAATTGTGTTGTTAGCGTAAAAATAATTTATTTTCCCTTTATTTCTTTTACTTAATCTATTTTGATGTTGGGTTTTAGTGCTGCTAAGCGCACTGAGCTGGTGATAAACATGGATGTGGTGATAATCATGCTTTGTATCTTGTCTGGTTTTGAAACAGGCTGCAGTGTTTATTTTACAGCTATGCGTGGGGTGGCCCATATTGGTTTTATGTTTGTTTTTAACAGAGCCAATGCAGCTTGTGAGTGTTGTGCAAACACATGAGGACAAGCTAAATCAGGGGCTCGTTTTCTCTTCTTTCAGCACAGGGGGTGCTTGTGTGCCCCTCTCTATTATGGTACAGTACAAACACATTTGACTATTTTGAAGTAGCCAATCAAAGACCAGTAAATGACTTTATTGCATTAGCAACTATCAAAATAGCTGAAAGGTAGTTAGACATACAGCAGCTAACTAATAAAATGAATAAAACTGCTTTGGAGCAACAAATGCCAAAACAGAGGTCATAAAAAAAAAAAAAACTCTTTCAACTCCCTATCCGAGCACCCTCAACAATTCTAAAAATAAGCTAAGAAGGAGTCTTCGAGCTGCATTCCATACTGTAAAGTGTATGCTGGTTACTGGCTGGCGTACATCATTCCCCACTTCGTCCTTATGAATGCCTGAGTTTTGTAGCTCCTATTCTTCTCTCTGCTCCCCCTGCTGCTTGTCTGTAGTATTAATAATGCTGTTAGCAGGGGGCTATAGACCACAGGGTCTTGTCTGCCTGGATAACTATTTTAATGACATCAAGTCTCCCCTTTAAATTACTTTGTGGCCTTGGAATCCAGCAGGTTACCAACATGACTCAGGGTTTTATACTTTATTGCATTCACCTCCTACCAGTCACTTTATTGCCTTTTTTTAAACTTATGCATATGAACTCCTTTTGCAGGAGTACTTACTAAACACAAGCCTACAGACCAATTTACTACTTAAATCTGTGGGTTATTAAGTATGTGTTTATATAAGTATTGCTTAATATATTCTCTTAGTTTTGTCTCTACTTTTCAGAACTGACTATGGTTGTGTGAATCGGGCTTTAAATTAGTACTAAAGCAAATGTACTTTAAATGGTTTTATTCAACTGCTTTCGCTGTGAGACCACTAATAATTTGTGGCAAATTAATATCGTCTGGGCATTAAACACTTTGCTATGTTAAGTCTGTTGTTTTTTTTTTTCCTTTCTTCCTCTGAAAGTCAATTCCTTACCTCCAATATCAGATACCCCACAGACCTGCAAGACCCAGCCAAAAAACAGAGCGCTTTCTATTTCTAAGGAACTGGCAGCTGTGAACAAGAGACTAGAGAGGCAAGTATGGGACCTGAAGGGCTACACAAAGGAAATCAACCATCAACAAAGGAAAAGGGTCTAGAAGATGGGAATTTTTCATACATACTGTATGATGGCCAAACCTTTAATGGTCATTTTTCCTACTTTGCATCCATTTGTTTTTATTTGAAAATAAGAATGTGACAATAGACAAGTTCATTTCTGCAAATATACCTTAGTAGTTACATTGAAGGGGAAACAACTTCGATAGAAACTATTTTTTTTGTATTTATTTATTTATTTTTTTTATATAATTTTGCTTTTATTTTATATTGTATTCGGATATCAAGTAATTAATACAGAAGTAATTGTGTTTGCAGTTAAATCCATCTCCAAGGGATTATTTTACCATTTTGTCAGTTTTAGTTAAACCACCCATTATGTACTAGACAATGGATGGACAGACTGGTTAAAAGTTACTCCTATGAGAATTCAGGTTCTTTGTTTGCTCTGCAATTGGCCACAACGCATTCAGTATGATTAGCAGGACATTCTACCATTTGAATTCATCCTAATCTACTCATGTGGATGTGATTACCCAATTTCTTATTCAGTACCAGTCATAATAATTTCCATGGAAACCATTTAAAGCACAACTTCCTTCAGGGACTTGCATTCAGTATAATTCCCAGGTTTGGCTTCCAGAGTAAATACCAAAAGCATAGCCAACAACAGTACAGTGCAACTCTTTATGTTGCTGTATAATTTGCACAAAAAAAAAAAATGTAAAAAAAATTAAATATTAGGGCAGTGATTTAGAGGTACATATTGTGGATGGTAGATTAATTCAACCATTTTTGACAATTAAGAATACACACACACTTGTGTGAACACAATTTTTATTTTGAAGAAAATCATTTTTAAAAAATCAATTTGTGAAATTCAATTCAGAAACAGCAAGAGATCCACATGTCAGGTCTAAAGACAGCTGAAACATGTATTATCAAATGTTTAGCAAGACATACTCACTCAGACAAAACCTCTTGTTTGCAAAAAATATTTGGAGCACTATCAAGCCGGAAGGGCAGTATCATTTAGAGGTTGGGGTAAAGAGAGTAGAGCTTGAAATAAGACACAGACTAACTACAGTGCAGGTGGGTCTCACAGAATTCAAAACGTTATGGGCAGGCAGCTGAATTTACCTAAAAACAAGCAATAGTGAATGGTGTTCACAGTAGGCAATTGTTTCAAAAGGCAACTGTATTGGTACTGGCTTACCATGATCTGTCTACTCAGTTTAATAACATAACTTTATGAAAAGTCATTATGAGTAATTTAACAATATATAGAAGTCAGGTTAGCAGTAAACAGAGCCGTGCTGGCCCAACAATCTTGGAACTTCTGAGGTGATAAATTGTGAGGCAAAAAGTACGGCATGTCTTCAGAAGCAGACCACCTCTGAAAAGGGGAAATGCATTTCATTCTATTCATGGTAATGTGTGGCTTCTTGTAAAAGCAGTGAATTACTCTCTTTTCATGGGCATGTGTAACTTAAGAGTGAATTTTAACAGCCATTCCAAAATGCGGTTTTGCTTTCCAAGTCTTCTTTGCCAAATAAACGCCACAGGCTGTATTAAATCTGAACTGTTCAACGTGCATAGAGGACCTTTAGTCTAAATGCTTGAATAGTCTGCCACGTAAACAATCACCTACACAGAACCATCTTCAAATTCGTAGTTACAAGGTGTAGAGTCTTTTAGTTTAACCTTTTCAGTCCTGAATTATTTTTGTCAAGCAGAAGAATGCGAAATTAAGTTACATAATTCAAAACATTTATATTTATTTTATTTAGTGCATCCAATTATTGTACCCCCTGATTTTCTCCCCTATTTAGAATGCCCAATTATTTTTTTCCTTTCCGCAGCAATTCCCCACAGAGGTCAGGGAAATGGAAGGTTCAGTGGGCGTCCTCCGATCCCACGAGCCATCTGACGGCTGCAGTATACACTACCTCAGACTGGGAACTATGTTAACATACGCCTCTAAGATAAGGTGGGATCTTGAGGTCCCGTCAGGACTGAAAAGGCTAAAGCAGCTTTCTTTTCCCTCTGGGAAATTTATGATCATGTCTCAATTATGACTATGTCTCATAAGAAGGAAAGTAAAGTTTTCTTTAACAGCCAAGACATAATCAATATTTAATGGAGGGTCCAGCCCTGGTACAGTATGTTGAGAATTAAAAAAAAAAAAAAAGAAGTAACACCTGAGCTTTTCTTTTGTATGGCCTGCCATTATCCTAGTCACACTACATATGTAATTCCGATCATCAGTGAATGGCAATCATATTTCATCATCTGTTGATCGCGCACTATTTAGGCAGTGTGGACATTGTTCAATTTAGTTCATTGTAAATACCTGAATGGTTCAGATTCTTACTTCCATCCTGTGGCCTGGAGCAAAATCTTAGTAAATGAAAGCCTTTGAAAATCAGTAACGTTAACAATAGTGTTCAGGTTAGAGTTTCCTATGGTTTACTGAACACTTTTATAGGCATGCATTTGAACCCATCAGGTACGCGCCGAAACAGCAAGGGATTTGTGTGCAATACAACCATCTAACACTTATTCAAAATCAGCAAAGGCGCACATCTAATAGTGGTACTATAAAATACCAGAGAACATTTCATCCACCCTTAAAGAAACATCTGTTTAAAATAGTGCAATAATAAAATGTAAAACACATTAGCTTCAACAACAGCTTCAAGTGATTTTAAGCCACAATATTCAAAACATTCCCTGATCCATTTCTACCAATAAAAGCTTGTGCACAAGCACGTCAAAATCTTTTTAAACTGCACATATCAAAACATATAGTCACGTTAAAGACTTACATTTTTGACATACCTGTGTCAAAAAACTGAATTAAAATACAGCATTGCCAAACATTTGGTGCGTTGACAGCAACAGCATAAAACATGAAATGGTGGTTGCTTCATACTTAGTTTGAAGATTTCGTTTTTGAATTGATACATTTTTTTTTATTATTTATCATAAATTAAAAAAAAAAAAAAAAAAGATTTTCCCATAATCATGACTTTGTTCTTAAAACAGGCCCGATAACGAGGCCTACACAATTTTATTACTCTGGGATCCTGGGTTTAGAGTAGCCTCTTTAATCCACTGCTTCATGTACTGTACTTCCAGGGCCCGGGCCTTGAGCACAGACTGGGGGTCAGAAGGATTGTTAAAGCGCAGATCCAAGTGGTGAGCTCCTTCAGGGATTACTATGGTAACCAGAGACTCTGAGATATGTACATTGACTCCCCCACCTGACCAGGGATCCAAGCCTCCATTGCTGCAAAACAAAAACAATGTCAATCCCTAGAAACATGAAAACGTACAGTTCTCAGGTACACATTTCAATCTGTATATTTAAAGGACATTTTCATTGCCTTCTAGTGTAAATAAACATTAAACATTAAGTGTACATCATCACACTACAACTTTTTTATTTTTTTTTAAACTACATACCCTCACTCAGACTACTTACTAAATATATTGGTATCACTAAATAGATAATCATCTCCTCTTAAAAAATATGCACAACATTTTAATGCGCACAAGGGCAGAAATGTGATGCACTTATTATCGATGTGGAATGACTGGGTATGGCATGTTCTCTTCAAAGATAGGTTTCTGGCTCAGGACAGCACTACATTGAATAGTGTATCAATCCTGAAAATCACAACTCAGGAAAATCATCTTTTGGGTAAAATAAAGAACAAATGCTCCATCCACTTGGATCATATTTAAAATAGTTTCCATAATTTGCGTCAGTACATTATGAAAATAAATCATGCCATAATCCTGCCTCCAATATTCTGTTTTAGCAGATTTTTTAGGTGCCATTTATATACTCTTAATCCTGCAAATAGATGCAAGAATATGGTTATTTGGCACACAGTGTGACAACTGAAGATGAAAACGTCTTTTGGAGAATGCACACCAACTGGAGGCCTGCTTTTTGTTGTAAACATACAACGAGTTTATTATAAAACTAGATATATGATCATCAATGGAAATATCAAAGTCCCTCTACCATTTGAACTTGCTGTTCACGTTATATCCATTAAACTACAGCAGGAAGGTGCAGATTTGAGTCCACTACATTCTTTAAAAGCTGTTGACTTGAAGCCACCGTCCTGCTGGGTCTGAAAGAGCACAACAACAAGCAGCCCCAAATAAAAGCTTCAGGCTTTCAGCCAATCCAAGTAGTTTACCAGGCCAAAAAACTCCTGTTAAATCTTCCCAAATCAGAAAGGAAGCTTTCTCCTAGAGGCTTTCATTGTGAAAAGAAAAAGAAAAGTTTTTTTCCCCAAATTCTGCAAAGTGCTGCTGTCTCACTTTTAACACGCACAAAGCAGTTAAAGCTATGTATACAGCCAGATGCTTGTTAATGTATTTTTGACTGTAGTAATAAGGACAGAGAAGCTCGCTGAAATATAGCTTAGGGGTACAAAACCCAGCTTAGTATTTAACTACAGCTATGTTTCCTCTGTCTATATGAACTACAATGTCCTCAGATCAAATGGTTTCTCTAATAGTAAAAGTCTTTTAGCACAGCATAAGACTAAGCTCTAGAGAATGTACAGTAAAGACTGCACTTTACTGTACTTGGATAAAGAATACAGTAGTTTAACACAGTTTTTTTATATATATATATTTCACGATTGAGTGCTCCATTGTTATGGATGAAATGTCAGACACTTTGAACAAGCCCCTTATAGCCACTCCGTGTCGATACTGGTCAACTCTACAACATAGTGGCTGACAGAAAATGGTGCATGTTGTCATTTTCAACCAGTGTTTTACAAATAGATTTAATGACACCTTTCTAATCATCGCTTCGGACTTCAATTTAAACAGCTGTTAGTACAGAAAGTCCAGAACTCCTATAATGGTATAACAAAGTGTTTCTGTGGAAACGGACGTGTATTGTTTCCCTTTTAAAAGATCAATGAAACACCACGCAAATTACCTGAAGCTCAGAATCAGCGAGGACAAAAACAAAACCTGCAGTGGTCACTAGCAGTAGGGCAAGGAGCTGCTCAAACACATCAGAAATGCTGCCGATCACTTAGGCCAGTGTCTAATGCAGACCCAGGGCTTGAACTGTCTCACCTGAAGATAATGTTGCTATGAGAGCTGATATTCTTTCCTCCGTACGCGGTCGTGGCCCAGTCAGCTCGGGGTCTCACTCCAAACTGTTGTGAACAATCATCAGAGAAGGCTTTGAAGTCCCACTGCTGGGGCTCAAACATGTCACTGACGCCATTGGAACACATGGGCATCACCATCTCTGTACAGGCCTGCAGACAGAGAACCAAATATTACTAGCGCTGCTTTTCTGATGCGCCAATCATAATGCAAGCAGACAATGTAAGTAAGGAATAGGGGGACAAGGGAGAGCCCGCTCCTTCTCCACCCGTGCTCCGCAGTGGTGGAATGACCTTCCTACAGATGTCAGGACTGCCCAGTCCCTGACCACATTCCGGCGCCTCCTCAAGACTCACCTCTTCAAAGAGCACCTGTAGAACTCCTCTGTTTGTATCCTGGGACACTATCACCCTTCATGTAAATGTGCTTTATTTTGCTTTTATCTGCCCCCTATTTTACTGCATTTAATCCTGTACTTCAGATTACAGTAATCTGCCAAGTGTTTAACCTGCAGTACTTTGTATTTAATCATATCCTGATGTAACTATCACTATTATCTGCTGTATTATTGAATTGTGGTTTGTCACACTTGTACTTTGCTTGTACAAAAGTTATTGTATTTCTTGCTCTTATTGTATTACTTGTATTGTAACACTTGAAATGTATTTGTTTACGATTGTAAGTCACCCTGGATAAGGGCGTCTGCTAAGAAATAAATAATAATAATAATAATAATAATAATAATAATAATAATAATAATAATAAATGTGTGACCTCCACTGCAGATATGGACAAAAGTTTCCCATCACCTAGAATTTTAGGATTGAGAACATAATTTAGCTCTTATTTAATATCATGCAATTAAAAACACTACAAAATAACACTGAAAAAGCCTACTGGAAGGCTTTTTCAGTTAGATTTCGGAATGTCAAATGTTTCAATTCTTGTCAGTTTTTTGTTAAGGATATGGAAAACTACAAAAGCAGTATGTAATTCAATATGTTAACGTAACATTATTTCAACAGGTTTAATTAGATTTTATGAAGCAAAATTATTTAATTCTATAGGGTGATGCCAAACGTTTGGCCATTGCTGTATATCCTTGTGTTATCACCGGACAGAATCTCTAGTAATTCCTGCTGTGCAGGGTATTACTGTGCTTATATGTCAATATATATCTGGAATGTGCATTTTATTTCTGCTTCACTATATTCTGATCCTAATTTCCCTTATGTTGATGAGTTGTCCGGGATTATGCCTTTGAGACCTGTATCCTATTTTATTTATTATTTGTATTCAACCCCTTCACTAGCTGTTCCTAAAACAAGCATAAAAAGAAAGTTTAGATTTACCTGATAGTACCAGCCTATGTAGCCCAGATTACCAGTGGCAGTCTGTGAAGTATTCAAACATTGGGTGTTCCCTGTGTGGTTGTAGTACACATTCACAGCCTGGAAAATGTTTTGTAGTAAATCTTTGTCTGGCAATGACGGTTCTCTTAGAAATTTACAGACAACCTATTGAGAAAAAAATTGTAATTGTAACATATACAAAATGTTTAACCGATTACAAAATCTAGATGAATCTGATCATTTAAACATTTTGTGTACATCCAAAACAAACCTTTCATCTGTGTACACAACCATAACAGTGAAGGGTTAAATTAGAAAGTAATAGAAAAAATAAGCAAAACACAGAAAAATCTAAAGAAACTCAATTTAGCACAAGTGAAAGCAGAAGTGACAGCTATTTATACTCTATCTAAGTAGAGGATGTTCCAAATCACTGGTCTTGAAGGAATTAGCTATGAACTATACAAATTAGACAGGATTGAATTATGTATGTGGGCTTCCTTAGCCCACATAATAATAGCAATATCTCCAAACCCCACAGGAACAAGCACAGATGTGACATGGTGCAACTTTATCTCAAACGACATCTTCTTACACAGCTTTGTTAGGTTCTAAACCTGCAGGCTGAAATCATATTCACCATACAATAGTGGGCTTATAACTGTGACAGTAATTTTTTTTCTGTATCTTAACTACTAAAATAGTTCTGCAGATGAGCAAACTTACCTATCTGCAAGATTATACGATACACAACCTTCACGTTGCACCTATATTTAAATATTTCATGCAGTTTACTCATACAAGAAAGGGTGATGCTGTTTATTTGTGCCGTGTAATCGCGAGGGGATGCCTGATGCTGGCGAGGCACGGAGAGGCACTTTATCAGCAAAGGCTTTCTCTCCACAGCTTTTGTGTGGGTCTGAAGAAGGAGGTCAGTGGGTGAGCAAAGCTGCAAACAGCCTCTTCCACTGGAGACCAGCAATTTACACCAGAAAAAAAACAGCATTTGCTCTCCGAAGCATCTTCCACCCACTTTTCAGAAGGGATTAAGCAGATACATTCAGCTCTGCCAACAGATTTCTTTCCCCTAAGCCCTCAATACCCCTCTCACAGTCACTAAGATAATCACATTAGCTTTGTCATTAAAAAGCTCCTCTTTACGGCTCCTGCCTAAACCGCTTAAATCACCCATAGGGGTCGCATACATTACCGCCACTGAGACAAACAGCTGAAGAATTAGCATTTTGTATCTCTCTCTGCTGAACCTATTTAATTGTACTTGTGAGGCAAGTGGGAAAGGGGGCAAGCAACAAGACTGCACAGATATTTCACAAAAAAAACAGCACTGGATGAGATTGTCTTTTTTTTTGTATTAGTGACAATTTGTGACAATACAGCAATACTGTTGATGCTGCATATTGCATGCAGATTTGTAGGCAGCTGCAGTGTGGGAAATCCTGGGATTTTCGGGGTTAATTCCTAAATCATCCCGCAAAAGCAAATCATATTTTTGCATATTATCATAGCAACATAAGTGAGCAAAACAAAATATTTGAAATTAAGTTTAGAAAAAATAGACTTCTAGTGCACATTAGACAACACCACAAATCCACCAGAGAGAGAGAGAGAGAGAGAGAGAGAGAGAGAGAGAGAGAGAGAGAGAGAGAGAGAGAGAGAGAGAGAGAGAGAGAGAGAGAGAGAGAGGAGAGAGAGAGAGAGAGAGAGAGAGAGAGAGAGAGAGAGGAGAGGAGAGAGAGGAGAGAGAGAGAGAGAGAGAGAGAGAGAGAGAGAGAGAGAGAGAGAGAGATGAGAGAGATTCACGTCAGCACAGAACTGAGCTTGCCAGTGCCACTCTTTGTAATATATACATATATGTCGTTGGGATTTGGATGACCTGAATTGGCCAGGCTGGTAGAGGTTGTAGGAAGTTGGCCTCGTATGGGTAATCCACCATGGCCAGGTTCACCCAGGTCTCACTCAGCCAGGACTTGAAAAACAAAGCATGCTCTTTGGACTTCAATGGAGAGCAGAGGTGAAATGCTTCAGACAGCCACTGCAGCCCGCCGTCTGCAACGAGCCAAGGAACAACAACCATCACTTCAAGCTACATAACCCTTTACTAATCAACAAGCGTTTGGGGGTTGGCCTTTAATGTCAAAGACAAGGAACTCAAATTGCCTCACAGCACATTACTAAATGCAATGTTAGTAATGTGCAATGTACCTGTAGATGTGAGATTGTCCACTGCCTTCCAGGAGCGCCTGATGCTTTCAGAACACCCCTTCCCAGACTCTGAGAAATCATCAGTCACAATCTTATAGAAAACATCACAGGGGACCAAATCTTTAAACTGCCAGATCGGGGCAGATGAAGCCAAGGCACTGAAAGACAGAATATGAAATAGTCATCAGAGCAGCAAGCACATCCTATTTATTTTAGGTCAAATGCCTTCATCAGTGTGATTGTCTGTAGTATGTTGTGCTTTAATTATATTCATGTAATATCCAGAGTGCAACATTTACAAATGATGGTATAAGGCAGCACTTTTTGGCAAGAAGACTGTGAAGCACCAAGTATGAACACAAAAATGCTCAGTACTGTGATAACAGAGCATTTTCAGAACTCACCCAACAACTACGTGCGGATACTTCATTCTAAACCAAGCAGCCAACATTCCTCCATAAGATCCTCCAATAGCAATGACGGGGCTGTGTTTGGCACCAGGCAAATTTAGCTTCAGATGTTCTGCTAACACGGCAAAGTCAGCCAGAGCCTGCTCCGATGTCAAGAAGTTGAGGTGCTTCGCATCCTACCGGGAAGTGGGAGGGCATACGGGTAGAAAGTAAATCACGCTAGCCAGAGATTCTGAGCATTCTTTCTAGCAGACACAACACATGCTAGATTAAATGCTTTCCCAAGAAAAAGACAAAGTGGTCTGTTCAATGAATCAATCTCAACAGTGACGGATCGAAATACTACCACACCAAACACCTTGCGGGTTATCATTTCTTTAAATTAGTCAATTGGTTATATTCCTTTATAGTTACAAAGTGTTGAAAAGGTTAATACTGTGGCTAAAAGCACTGGAGTTTACACCTGAAACTTGGTAGCACCACCTGGTGGCTAAATCCTGTAATTACGCATTAACATAATTGTAGCTAACAAAATAATGCCCTCTCTCACCAGATTTGAACTTCCATGCTGAACAGGTCTCAAATGACATCACCCTCCAGGTGAAGTTTAACACTAAGTGAAAGCAATGCTTGCAAACCGAGATGTAGCGTTGATCCAGCTATCATGTTTTAAAATAAAAATACATGTACACTTGAGACCAATATAATGAACAGAAGTACACAACCTTTTGTAAGCTACAATCACTTTAATAAAGTATTGATAACCAGTGCTTTAAACTCCATAAGTCTTCCTTAACATTTGCCACTGTAGATTCACAGTGTTTCTTCTGCATTCCATTTACAGTATGTACATGCAGTAGCAGAAATGTAAATACATAAAATCCATACATGCTAACTACCAAGACCCTACACAAACAGGATCAATACAACAATGAGAATATTAGTATGGGCACCATAGGGCAGACACAGAGGTCTGAATATACTCACACTGTAGGACTGCTCTCCGAAAGGCAGGGAATCCCCATAGTATCTGTGTTCGGCAAACACTAGCAACGCTCCCAGCTCCTCCGCCACATCCCACATGAAACCCTGCGGAGAACAAACTATTAACCAAAAATAGGCGCTCTCTCGACAAGCAAAACAAAAAGGATTTGGGCAATTCCCTTAAATTGGCTTATCTGACAAACATGTTGTTTTAGAAACTACAGCAACAGCATAACAACATTTCAGAAGATAAAAAGTCCAGCTCCTAAAAAACACATTACCGTGTTGTTACAGAACCATGCAATATCTCCTTCGTTGCCAGTGTAAAAAAGAATGGGACCTCCATCTTTACGCCAGTGTTGATCAGCTAATAGGTATCTTTGCTTGAAAGTCGAATCTTCAGCAAATCCAAAGTGATCAATCTGGAATAAATGAAAAGGTCAAATAAAAAGTTGTTGACAAGATTGTCACCTGGGGCAACGGATCCAGAATTCTATACTACTGTTTAGACAGAATTACTGAATGCCCAAAAGGAATGGGGGACGTGATTAAATGCATTTTGGGTAACTTTTTTGTTTTACTTTTAAGTTTGATCGAAGTGCTCTCCCCTTTCATAACATGTTACAGGTAATAGGAACCCACCCGACTCATCTAAAATCACATGTGTAGCATGGAATAAATATAGTATTTAAGACTCAGGTAGTGTCATAGTACCTTAACTTATAGCACTGTGGCAGGAAAAATGGGCCATAATGTAGGAAGACCAATACTGTCTTATTTTTCTATGCAGGGAATTATACATTGAAATCAACTGGGATAGTGTTGATCAAGTTAACCATTTATTTGCATAAACCAGCAATTACACCAAGGTGTGGATCAATTAAAAGCACTATTTGTGTGTTGTGACTCAAGTTAAGGAGAACACACCCTGACCTCCCCCAGGTATTAAAACACAAAACTCTCATTTGGCACTCCATAATGCATAATTTGAAAATGCACATGAAAATGTTATTGAAAACCGGACTGCCAATCCTCAAGGAAACATGTGGCAATGAGATCAAGGGCAGAGTCTAATCGATAGAAGGACGGGCACTTCCAAGAGATACAGTGTGAATCAGGGGCTTCTTCACACAGAAACACACTGGCTGGCGTTGTGCCACCTCTGCTTCGGACAGACAGTCCTTTAGTTGTGTGGGGGGATAATTAGACTCAATTTGTATTAAATCCAGAGCCAGTTTGAGGAATGCCAAATTAGTTCCAGCTCTGAGATTTCCATTCATTAAACTCATTGAGTGCCCTTCCTATTTCTGTACTGTCCCCATTTGGATTTGGAAACGACAGAAAACTTCAGAGAGAAAATTAGAGAAATGCCACCGCTGTGTGCATACAAAAGAGATGTTCCCTATTTAAAAATACACCCTGCAAACCTTCTGGAAAACTTCCCACTCTCAAAGCATCTAGCTGCATTCCCAATTACATGAAACCTGTGAATTTTAACCTGCACAAAGAACAATCTTTCTATTTTCGGTTAGGGACGGACAGAGGACTCCCACTGCATAGCGGTCTGATCCATTATAGCCTTTTCTATAAGCTTAATAAGCCATAGTGTATAGGTAAAAAGCTCTTTGTAAAACTTAGAAATGCTCAAATATCTTTTGCAATTCCATACCAACAGCAGATAGCCAATTCAAGTAGTACAGTAATCATGGTTAAAATCAAGCAGGATATTTAATAAACTAAATGTTTATTATTACATGTACTTTTTTTATGTAGTTACATACACAAAGTTATCATTTATTTATTATTATTAATTATTTCTTAGCAGACACCCTTATCCAGGGCGACTTACAATTGTTACAAGATATCACATTATTTTTACATACAATTACCCATTTAGCAGTTGGGTTTTTTACTGGAGCAATCTAGGTAAAGTACCTTGCTCAAGGGTACAGCAGCAGTGTCCTCCACCTGGGATTGAACCCACAACCCTCCGGTCAAGAGTCCAAAGCCCTACCCACTACTCCACACTGCTGTTACTGATGTTTAATTGTTTAGTTACTGCTGTAACTAAACAATTAAAAATAGCATACTTTGATTCACAAATGTTATGAGAAAATAAAGACTGCAAAAAAGAAAGTTCATATTTGATTTTTTTTAAAGATATTTTAATTAAACATAATAACTAATGCTGCATAAAGGAATTGATATGGATGCCTGGGTGTCATGCTGGGCTGCATTCATGTGTTGCCCTCTTGTGGCAGTGCTGGGTAGTGCTGCTGTCGACCTGTGCTGGCAAGACCCAGCAGAGACTGCTGTAAACATATTTAAGCCTACTCCCTTTGCTGAGAATCCAATTTATGTTTTGTGTGGGTAGCTGAATGAAATGCAACTTTACCTGGTGTACAAGATGTGCAAGATGATCCAAAAATCAATTAAAATATACTGCAAATCCCAATCCAGACTGCACTCTAGATGCTGGCACTTTAGCTGAGACCAATTCTGAAGCAGCTCCAACAGCACTCTCTGTCAAAGTGCTTTGTCGACAAGAAATGTAAATGCTTGTCATATTACAAATATATATACAGCAATTCTAGTTGCATAATCCAACTCAATAAAAACGGAAATGGACCGAACGGCTATACAATAGGCATCTTATTAACACTACTCACAATCAATAGAACCCAAACCCCAAAGTGTCTTTAGACAGGGAGTGGTTATTTACAATATACTTCATACTGAGTAAAGAGCTTTCAGATCTGGTCTGCTACGATCGCTTGCCCTCAAACTACAAAATCAAACCAGTAAGGAGGACATACTGCACATGCGTTTGAAGACAGAGACACAAAAGGCTAAACTCCCCCAGGTGTATTTTATTTTACTGAAGGAAAGCGCTTCGATTGTCTTTAGATTTTTGGCTGTTCTGAGACTTCCTGATGTTCTCACTCTTCCTCTCTAGCAGATTCAGTGCAGAAAGGATTTCCTTCCAGCAAAACTGCTCAAACTGTTTTAACATCTTGCACATTCATCATCAGTGAAACTCAACAATACAATGAGATATAGAAAGGGTTAGATTCAAACTGCCATAGCACTGTTATTAAGATGCAGGGTCCTGGCTGTAGGGACCCAGAGGCATGCAGATCATTCCTCACAGATTACAGATTATTACTGGAGGTCCTTCTATCAATCCTGTTATTAATCAGATATGCTGTTTTGTCTATTGTGACTCAGCCTGGCTTGTGAGGAACAGCCCACTTACACAAGTGCTACTTTGTACTACCTACTGTATCTTTTGCCTATTGTGTTGACTACACATTATGCAAGCTATACAGGTTCTATATACCAATATGAATGAACTAAAATGAGGATGGTCATAGTTCAGATTCCTTTCTCTTTAACACAACCTCCAGTCCACCCCCTTGATATGGTTCCCTTGGTAACCAGAAGACAGGATGTCTGAGGGACAGGGGCAAGGACAGAATCACAAATTTCAATTCCTGTACCCAGAAAGCACAGAGAAATAGGTACATATTAGTGACAAAAATAAAAACTAACTGCAACAATGTACGAGATTATTCATTAAATATCAGTGTTATATCAACCAAATATTGAAATATGTTCCAGAATAACCATTTTAGATTTTAGCACACTGCAATGCAACATGCTGTATTTCATCTTTGGGTTTTAAAATGACTACATTTTTATTTTCACTCACAACTGAAAAGTTGCTCTCCTGTTTGTTTTGTGTATTTCTTTTAAATGCGTTGTTGTCAATGAGTTCATCATGTACCGCCATCTTTTGGGCAACATTAGAACTACAGATTACCATAGTACTTTAATTAAATCCCAGGAAACAAGAGAGAAGTTTTGAAGATGATTATCATTTTGTATTATTATGTATTTATTTATTTGGCAGACACCTTTACCCAAGCTACAGACTTTGAATGGAAATATGAACTTTGAATCCCGATTTGCTATAAATAAAACTGATAGGGCCAGGAGTCTTGTGACTTTCAAACGACAAAGTTCCGCTCCTGGGTTTATAAGTGAACACGTTTTGTATCTGAACGGAAACAAAAGTAACAGTTCAGCAGTTTCACAGTTCAGATATGCTGAAAATAATTAAACTTTCCCTACACCAAACGCAATACAACGTCAGGCTTCTACATCTACCATTTTGAATCAAACCACAGGAAACGTATCTACTTAACACTGACCATTTACTGTGACACCAAGTAAAAGCTGTTCCTGTAGAAAATGTATTTTGAGTTTCAGAAGCTGTTCATTTCCTTTGCAGGCATTGACCATTGTTTTTTTTTTGCTTTAAAAAACACACTGAGGTTCTTCAGTGCGTGAACAGGCCCATTATAAACAAATCCTACTATTGAACAGGAAACCGGATTAGACTTAGAAGGAGCCTTTAGCTGTTTTCTATATGGTGACTACTAAGTTTGTCACCATGTGAAAGCAAAAGTTTGTTTGTTTACTGTAAGATAACCGTGAATTTTGCAAGCAAGTTATATTGTGTGGTGCTAAACATGTTTATGTACTGGTGAAGCCTAGCCTATTGCACATTGAAACACTGTATCTGCAGGTAACTGTCTTCATTCAGTGCAGATTGAAGTCTTGCACGTAGCCTGGAGGATCTTCACAGTATTTAAACAAAAGACAACTGTCTGGCATTAAAGACAGCATTGAGGAGTATAATCAAATCGTTTAAACGCTTGTGTGCTGCTACTTTGTATATTGCATATTCTAATTGTTGTTTTTACCAAATTGCACGCTATAAAAATAAAAATAGTTTGCATAAAAATATAAATAAATACCGGATACACCCACTGCAAAAAGACCACAATTGTACAGTACAGTAGAGGCGTTTTTACCGAGCGGTTTTGACAGCGGTGTCACTGGCGTTAAGACCAATGTTTCATATAGTTCATACACTATCGGTTGTTTTTGCAGTGAATTAAGTAACTCCAACTAGAAACAATACATTCTCCTGTTACATTTTTAGACCCACAGTAGTAAGAACACATCTGATGGTTAATAATAGTTTTGGCTACGCTAGAAGATAGTAAGTAAGCAAGCAAGTAACAGATTCTGCACTTGCATTAAACTACCATTGGTACATAACTTACCTTCTGATCAAAATAGTAGGTTTCGTAGTCAATAAGATTGCGTAGTATTTGGTCTGATGAAACAACCCCTTGCCTGGGTAAATTAGGTGCATTAATAGCTGAAATCACTTGAAGACAACTCACTAAAGACGTTACAAAAATAAAAACAGCTAGTCTTGTGACTGAGGTAAAAATACTGGATGCCATGGTTGACCATAACACAGTAAAAAAACGACTACTCAGCGGCAGAATGAAGCTCACTGAAGACTTCCTGTTCTATCATCATCGTGTCTGCTGTTTCGGAAAAAGGAAGGAACCGACACAAACAGTCTAGTCACTGTACTAGTCTTTGGCACAACAAGAGTTAGGTAGGTTATAGTATAGGAAGACTGTTTCAAATGTGGCTAAACTAAAAAATATTGACGATAAGAATCGTCTAGACATGTCCTTATAACACATAAAGCGATGTAATTTCCAGTAAGGCTAGGGTTTTCAGACACTTAAAAAGAAGACGTATTCTGCAAACATTTGCTCTAACAGACTCTAAATATGTAAATTGTACACCTCGAAAAGCAATAGAAGGTATTTGCGACTTCAACACGCATTTTACACCTTTCCTGGCCTGTCGTTGCTAAGAGAAATTCTTGGTTGTCAGGGTGTATTTTTTTGTATTCCCAGCTCTAACCGTGATTGGATGCCGCAGCAGCCGTACATTGGTTTGTCGCGAAGCTTATCTGAAATGTTTGGTCCTCTCGGTTTCCGCGAAAATTAAAAACAGATCATTTCCCTTTTTTTTGTTTGTTTCACAGTTCCGGTATGTATAGTTTATACTTATACTGAATTGTATATCCAAACAATATTGTAAACTGGAGAACATAAAGCTGTAATTTATCTGTTTTGAATGATAGTAGTATAACTAGCGCTGACGATTATAAACCCGTTTTGAAAACAACCGGAATGTAAATAGTACAGTAGGGAAAAAACAAAATAAAAATTAAAGCACTTAGCTTTGATATTTCTGTATTTCGCTCGGATTCGTCTATTCATGTTATGCTAAGCTCGGTCGATTTTTTTGTTTTGTTTGTTTTTTAGATTTGCTTGACTATATGAATGGAAAGAGGATACTCCTTGATGGTTCTGTGCTGTCTGTCCAAGATTCATGTTTTTTCTATCCATCGTGCCAGAATTGCATGTCCAGGCTGACAAGAAATCATAACAGGTGAGACCCAGATCATACTGTAAAATGATGTACTAAATGTTATTTGAATAATTCAAAGTATTCTTTTGATCAGTTTTGTTAGCACGAAGCGAGTGCAGTACAATATTATCCTTTCCCACCATATGCAGAGAAGGGAATGCTTAAAACTTCCCTCGTGCATAAGATGAGGAATACAGTATATTACCTGTGCTATGCAATGTGTGTATTCAAACTCTGTTGTTCCTATTTTGCAGGTGCGCTTGTATTAAGTGTGGGTACACCTGTGAAGCAGACAACGTTCATTATAGGTACAGGCTGTCCTTGCAAGCTGCACAGAAAAGTGAAGTATTCAGTGTCACTGTTTTTGGTGGCTGTCTGGATCCATTGTTTGGTGTAACTGCTGGGTTTCTACAAAGGTAATATTTTACACAGTATATATTTCTGTGCTGTCATGGTGATGACGAATAATACAATTGTGGCTTATTTTTTAAATCTAATATAAACACTATTTTTTATGATTTATTATTTAAACCACTGCTGCGCTTTAAAAATAATAAGGAATCAATAATAGGAACAGTACTTGATGTACAAATGGTATAATCTCATACTATATTTACACCACAGATGTTAACATTTATTCAATTTATTAGATCTGCAACACTAGAAAATCTAAATGTTCTGAAAACCTAAATGTGTGAAAATGTACCGCTGTATTTCAAGGTGTTTCTCTATGTAGATATACTGAAGGGTTAAAAAAGGATGCAAGGGATCCACAGAATGATAGAGTTCACAGTCTGCTCACCCAGGCAGTGGAAGATTGCTTTATTGGAAGAAGCTTTATATTTGGTGTAAAGGTAACATTTTATTTTATTTTTTATAATTCATTACCTACTGTATTTATGCGTTTCTTTTAATGAGACATTGCATAGAACTTCCACGTCTCTCTTTCTCTCCCAGAAGAGCCTTATCTGACTGTTACTGTTGGCTAGGATTAAAACAAGTCGCTCTCGCTTTCAGAAACTGGCAATGCTTTTCTGGCACCACTTCTTTTATTAGAAGCCAGAAAACCAAGCACTGCAGAAAGCACTGTTTTCGTTTTAAATTTAAGATGGGCCACATAAGTGGGGTTTTGTATTACCTTTACTAGAAAATTACAAACAAACAAAAAAAATCCAACTAGTGTCTCAATACTTGTTGGAGGGTTGTGGAAATTATTTTGCATATAAAAGCACTAATGGTAATTGCAATAGTTGTTATATACATTGTTGTATTTTCTGTTGCAGTTTTCCAGAAAGCAAGCCAGGGTACGCACCTCATGTACTAAAAGAATATTACAGACTTCACTCAACACTTATGGATCCCCAAAACAGCTTGTTGCCTGTCAGATCTCTGTGCCAAACACGACTGTCCTTGGCTGTACAGTGATCAGTTACTTTAAGGCGCTCCTGCAGTCAGTTAATCTCGGGAATGTTCTCAGTGTTTCACAACCACTTGGGAGCTCTCCAGCTGCAGTAGATCTGCATAGCCCTGAAGTGTGTAGTAGCTTGGAAAGTTCACTGGCAGACAGTGGACAGTCAGTCACACAGCCAAGTAAGGGAGATAGTTTTCAAGGGCCTTGGCAGCAGTCACTTGGACTAATCACCTCATCAGCTGAAGGATATTCAGGCTCAGAACTGAGCAGCAATACAAAAGATATTTCAAAATGGGACAGGAGATCTGAGTCCATAAAATCCCCCAAAAATCATTGCATCTCAGAATGTACCCATGTGCAATGCCTTCCAGACTCTGGTTATTCATTGGTGGAAGATGGGAATGAGAAAAATCTAAATGACAAAAAAGCTTCTCATCTATATTCAGGCTATTCTGCCTGTTCAGATGCAAGTAATGGCAACAGCAGACACACGAGAAATGCATTTGCCAATGAATTCTCATGTAGCTCCTCCTCGATGACAGATCCATGTTGTTTTTCATGTCAGGAATTTCCAGACCAGTATCATAAGGAAAGCAGAGACGAAATGCAAAATGAACTTCCAGATGAGAGATACAATGATAGTGCAGGTCACGGTTTGAATGATACCTGGAGTTCTGTGTTTTCTGGAGGGGATGCTGATGTTTTTTGGTCCCAAGATGAGCAGTTTGCTGCTAAAAGGAAAAGTGCAGCTTACAATTCTGTAGAATGGGAACACCTGCCATTTTCTGAAAGTTTGGGTGAATTCAAAAGCAAACTGGAGGAAAATGGCCAAATACGCACTAATCAGTCAGCCTCTTATTTAAATGAGGATATAAACCATGAGCTAACTACAGCTACAGACTCCCAACATGAGAAAGCGCACAGAAAAAGGATGTTAGTTCCACGTACAACGGAAGCAGGTTTGACAAACGTTCATAAGGGTTTTGCCTCAGATTCCTCCCTAAATCCCCTTGACAGCCAGCAAGGCTGTTTAGTTGCAAATATCTATACAAAAGATAGGGACGTGTTAAAAAGTCACTCTTTTGGAAATGTGGAGTCTTTTCAATTGAAAGAAGAACCAGCAGGTAATGTCGAGTTGCAAGTCTCCTCCTCTACTTCAGGAGACAAAGAGAATCACACGACTGGTGTTCAGTTTTTCAGAACAGGCACCAGAATGTTCAGCTCTTTCCTTGCGCAGGAGTTTTCTGCAAAAGATGCTAATGCTGGTGCTTGTTTAAAGTCTTATGATTGCAAAAAACTGTATTGCAGCAAAGATGTTATCACTAAACATCAGCATGACATATATGTCACTGGTGTCTGTAATCAGGACTTTGTAAAGAAAGAACAGCCAATGCAAAACAATTATAGAAGCTTTCAAGATACATACAATGGTTCTGCTGATCTGTTTAATAGCAGTGACAACACAATCAACACAGAAGAACTGGTAAACAAATCATCTATTGTCCTGATGACACATTCATCTCCCTGTGGAAGAGAACCTGTTCAATCTGTAGAACACGGTACCCAGCAGCAACCTCATTATTCTCTTCAAATTCTGAATGAAGTCCTTCAAAGTGGATCACACTGTGACTCTGATAATGACTTTTTAGATAACTTAAACTTTGTGCCATGTTCACAGTCAACTCCTGTTTCAAAATGCCTGGCTACTCTGCAGCCCTATCAAAGTAAAGGAAAAGCAATCCCAAAGACAACAATATCACTTCAACGTAGTTGTAACAGGCGCACGAGTAAAAGAAGCTTGCTCACCCATCACCTCCTGAAGCAACAGCACTGCCGTCATCTTCGGAGTTCATTTAAAATAAAGGGTAAAAGGAGAAAAGACTCCTCTAATTCTGTTCACTTTACTCTCAGCCCAAGAACTGCTTTGCCTGAAAGTGATTCTGAAGAGTGGATTCCCTCATCCGTTAAAAAAAGTGCACAGCCATGTGCAGCACAGGGATGCACATCGAGTTTTATGAGTTGTAGAGTTGGGGAAAGTAATCATTGCAAAATAATTTTACATGGCTTAGCAAATGCTGATGAAATTCCTTTGAAGCCTAATAAAAATGTTCAAGGATCATATCACAAAGGAAAATATGAAATGTCAGTAACAGTTAGCAAATGTAAACAGACAAGTGTTGCATCAACTCCAATCAAAAATAATGAAAATGAAGCATGCAGTAACTCACAAGTTTCCAGGGAACACAACAAAATGACTGGGTACTGGTCTGATGACCTCTTTGTCCAGAGCGACAGTTCTGTCCCTTGAATTTTCAGGGAAAGTGTACAATAATAAGAATTGGGTTTACAATAAGATTGAATAAGTTTACTGCAAGTGGAATTGGGTTTCCATAAGGATGACGTCACAGTATTTTTGTTTAATTGAACTAATTAAATTGTGGTCACCTCAGATAATTGTGTGTGAAACTATGCTGATCTCAAAGTTGCTGTTTCTTGCAAACTGTAAAGGTATCTCTGTCATTTGTGTGGTGCCCTGTGCTTTCTTTCTCTTTAATTCATCATTCGACGGTAGATAACGATTCAGCTGTGCTGCAAAAGCAGACTCACTAACGCTGCCCACTGCAACAGCATCACTCGCAAAGATAAACGGAACCACTATCCTGGCACAGCCATGTTGTGTTGCAGTTTGGGAGATAGGGTCCTGCCTACTTAACTTAAGCAGCTTACAACATGTGTGGTCCAGTGGTTAAAGAAAAGGGCTTGTAACCAGGAGGTCCCCGGTTCAAATCCCACCACAGCCAGTGACTCATTGTGTGACCCTGAGCAAGTCACTTAAACTCCTTGTGCTCCGTCTTTAGGGTGAGACTTAAGTGACTCTGCAGCTGATGCATAGTTCATACACCCTAGTCTCTGTAAGTCGCCTTGGATAAAGGCGTCGGCTAAATAAACATTAATAATAATGCCATACACCTATATGTCACATCATCAGTAATGATTTACCTCTAAACCTATGAATTACAAAAAAAAAAAAAAAAAGAAATCGCAGCTCTCTAATAAGTGACTATAAATAATCACCACATCTACATTGTTGTTGAATCTGTTAAATGGCAGCACAAAAAACAACATTATTCAGCGCTTCCTTCCAAAACAGCATGGTTACTGTTTACTTCTATGTCCTGAATTGGCGTCCAGCCTTGACAGAAAATGTGGCAGGAGCTTCTAAAAATGACATTTTCTGATGGGCCCAGGTCAGTGGTTGGTCTTTTGTGCACCACTGGAAGAAAGCCAAGGCTCAGGCCCTACTTCTAATGCACAGAGAAACTTCTGTACTCAAGTAAAAGACCGTATGCATCTACTGAGAACCCTAAGTGGAAAAACGCAAAAGACAACTAAATTGTTATATTTAAACTACAGTACTTTATTATATGTACCAATAGTACAGTTTTGCATTTTTCATAAAATACTGTTGCTGAAATGTGTTGATGTAATAAAAAATAAATCTACAATGTGTGAATTCAGAGAAGTAGTTTTGCCTGTTACTAATGGGGTAATATGTCATGTATTCATTTCAGATATTTATTGAGATGGTACCCATTTTAAATACCTATGTGTAGTGTTGTTTTCTGGATCCCAGGCAATTTATATTGAAATATCAGTTCTTAATTTAAACCTTTTTCTGACGCATGAGGGCACTTCTACACCGACGCAGAATTATGGTCTAATGTACAAAAGCAAAAGAGAAATTGCATTTCACTGAAAATAAGTTTAAACCTGTGCTTCTATTTGTACAATTATATGGTACTAAATAAATTGTGCAAAAGATGCTTTATAAAATACAACACAACATTTTCCCCCATTTAAAACAGCCAAAAACATGAATTTGAAATATTTCAAGTTACAATGTAATGTACAGAGTCAAACAGTAACTGTCAGTCCATGATTAGTTATCACATTTATTCATACACTAAGCAATTTTCCATTTAGTAAACTTGTGAGCAAATACAAATAAAATATGGACATCAAAATATGAATATTTTACATTCAGTCTTTCTAACAAACAAAATACATTCTGGTCACTTTTTTCATTAAATCTTGCAGACAAAAAAAAAAAAAAGTGTTGACCGACAATGTAATGAACATTTATTATTCACATTGTTCCGTTTTGGAAATTCATCAATAGTATACTGAACACTGTCCTTTTTGTTGAAGGGAAAGCAGTTAGATATTTGTTTTAAAATGAAATGGCCTTCAACAAAAAATCAATGGTCATTGCACCATGGCACATGCTAAATAAAGCTACGAAGCGGCAATAGAAATAGAAATCAGTGAGGCATGCATTTTTACTTGCTGAAAATGAAGGATTAATAATTCAGATCACATTCAAATTCACGACTTGAAAATGAATACAAGGCATTCAGAATGTCTCAACAGTACATGCCAAGCACTGAAGTTAAGCAGCTTACAAAATGCATAATGCCATACACCTATATAATCTAACACAGTATGTAATGTCACAGACTTTATAATGATAGGTCTGTAAACCTATGAGAATTACACCCCCCAAAAAGAGGACAGTTTAGCTATTTACTTGTGAAATCAGACATTAAATAATTCAAAATCAGGTTTTGTTTTTTTTGTTTTTACATGTATATCTGTAAACTACAAGTGATACAGAATGCATTGCTTTTGTAAAATGAAGAGAGAGCCATGTGGAATGGTCTAGTTTTAGAACTGGCTTAGATGAAGTTTAGAAACCTGTATTAGTTGATCAAATACTCATATATATGCAAGAACATGCTTAAAATAAAACAACATTACAATATGTTTTGCAGAGCAACAAATTTGGCATGATCGGATCAAACAATATTGAAAACCACTCATATCAGTCTGTGCCAGCCTTTAATTAAAACGTATATCAACTAAAAATTATTCATATCCAAACATTTATCTAATACAATACAAACTGCGCATGTTGTGTCAATAAATGAGTTACATCTCAAATGAAGCATGTGTTCTAAAATAATTGTATCTCCAATTCTGAAAATACACACATGAAATATCCTGCTTTTAATTCAAACAAATTATAGTAATATTGAAACAGCTAGCCCACTAGACACTAACAAACTTCATGGAAATACAGGATATATAATCCAAATTTGAATTAATAAATTTTATACAGTTTAAACATTTAAAAAGAATACTGCAGTGGAATGCAACGCATCAAGAATAAGGCATGGATTAAAAATGATGGATACCGATAGCCTTCTTTTAATACGGATGTATGAAGCAACTTATTTTGTCCTTCATACGTTTAAGCAGCACAGCTGCAGGCTTAGGGTTTGTTTAAAACCCACAGACTGCATGTTTTATAAAACCAAGAAACTAAAATAAAGAATATACTACAAATCCCTTCACACCATCTCTTACTGCATCTGATGGACAAGAACGATATTTTCTTCCAAACTATCGCAGTACTGTATTTAAAATAAAGTATCTGTTTTAAGTTGTCATTTCTCAAGGAATTTGTTAATTGAACCATTTTGTCAAAAGAAAAAAATGCACATTAGTGAAGATACATAATGCGTAACTTATTACACTGTGTGAAAGAGGATAAACACTGCAAAACAGAAGTGTCTGCTTTTTTAAAACCTTGTTCAGCTTGCATAAAGCGGTAACTTTCTTAAAGAGTACTGCACCTGGCAAATAATACTTGTGGTCCTAAGTTTAAATGCATAAGCTTTTACACACACACACACACACACACACACACACACACACACACACACCATACTCTTCTTGCTGAATGAAAACAACATTGCATGCCAATCTTTACTGTATAATGTGTGCCTGTAGTACTTCACATGGAATACACAGTATCCGTCAAATGGTCATCTCCAACTGTTCTGTCTCACTTCGAGGTGATTAAACAAATTTGACAAAACAGGAACGTTCGCAGTTGTGTAACCTATTAAGGTTCCCATGAGCAAAATTAAAATGTATATGGCATTGGTATAAAGTCTTCAAAAGCAGCATGAATTCAATCTTAGTTTTCCTTGAAGAATGTTGGAGAATGTTGTCAGAGAGCACACACAAGTCACAGAATGTTTGTCTGCTTGCACACAAGCAGTAGTTGCATATATATCCTTATTAGTGCTCAGGACTTATTCACCCATTAGATATATAGCTAAGCTGAACTATTGTCCATGTGTAAAATATTTAAAAAATCACAACAGGTTTTAGTGTGTATTTGTCTCGGTTTTTGAGAGCAAAGTCTTGTGTTAAGCCTTGTAGTCTACCATTCTTCATATTCAGGTCAGTTCATTCCACATCTCCTTAGAACAGCACAGTTATTCACTGGAGAGAAAAAACACAACTGGTCTACCCGGCTGAAGCGCAAGAAATCACCTTTACGCCTCGAAGGATGCGAACACCAAGAACTGGCTTCCATTTTCACTTCCAAACGATGGGTTCTTGTGTTGGTTTTAATTGAAACTGCAGCAGTTCAAATAGCTGATACTCTTGCCCTCCCCTGGCAAGGGGGATGCCACATTGTTGACCAGCGTGTTTTGTTTCGCCTCTCTGATCAGCTCACAGGCCAGGTCCAGGAAAAGTTTCTCCACATTGTCCGCCTCTTTGGCCGAGGTCTCCAGGTAGTGCATATTTTGGACTTCCGCAAATTCGTCTGCGTTTTGCCTGGGAACCTCTCTTTTCTCTGCCAGGTCAATTTTATTCCCTGTGTTAAAAAGGGGGGGGGGGGGGAGATAGTTTTAAGAGCATATCCCTAACCTATGATGGGTTACAATAGTTGAAATCTATCTAGAGAAAAAAAGAAAGAAGACATCGATATCGATATCTATCTATATATATTATCTATCTATCTATCTCACATTCAATACTATTAACTTCAATGTTCAATGTTAAAAAAACTAAAGAAAAGAACATAGCATCCTGAAATTCAATGTATTTCTAAAGTAGTAACATTCCCAGTTTTATTTTACTTCCAGATGCCTTGAAAAACTTACAAATGTCCCTGCACCCAGTCCTGGGCTTCAGATCTGCCTTCTATTGGATATAGTATTTAAATGAACAGGAGACCGGAGTTTGATGTTAATACATTTTCAGGGCAATGTCCATTGTTTGCAATAAAGCAATCAAACAATACTGGGCTGTGCTCAAAAGACAATAATCTCTAACTTTCCTGGACATTGGTCAACTTACTCTATTGCTTTTGTTGGCCATAGGCTAACATATCAGAGAGATAAAATAGTTGTATTGGTAACCTTCCCAGAACCTTGTACAGTTTGGGTAGCTGTGTGTCATATTAGCTGTCCCTCTGTACTCTGAAGCAAGTGGAAGTGCAAAGACTTTTTAGTGTAAGGATTAAAACTAGCAAGAAACAACGGTATCTGTATTTATTAGTATATACTAGTGATTTGAAGACAGTAAAGTTATACAGTACCGATACATGATTTGATTCCTTTTAGAGAAGTTTCCAAGAGGATGAGTTGTCATTTAGAGCTGCAACCTTCACTTTTCATATCGGGATATTTTTTTTTTTAATACCACAGCCCATAAAGTTCAGCGCCACTGCTGAATAAGAAAGCGTTTCATGTGCCGCCAAAACATGTTCCATTAGACTGCCGGACGCCACTTACCACATATATCTCTCCTGATTAAAAACGTAGAACTATTAAAAGGAAAAAAAAAAAAAACATAAAAATGACCTACCAACTAAAATGGTGACAACCTTGTTTCCGGCATACTGCTCAATCTCCCGGAGCCACTCGGGAAGACATCGGAAAGACTCCTCACACGTGATGTCGTAGGTCAGTATTAATGCATTTGCACTGCGGTAGTAGCTCTGGGTGATGGATCGGAACCTCTCCTGCCCGGCTGTGTCCCAGATCTGCAGCTGCGCGACATTGAAGACAGACTATTAGCCTTAGCTTTTTCCAGCCTGCTGGTCTAATTCAAGTAGGAAAAGATGGTCTCAACATGGCCTACTTAAGTTATTAATGTGTCCCGTCAGGGTTCAGGATTATATTCGGCGTACAGAACAAGCTGGCATTACAGCCCAATCATGCATGCAAACATGTGAAATGTAATGCAACCCGAAGTGTGACATATGTTCAGACATACAGGCACATATAGGGAAAGAACATGATTGTAAGTTGGTAACCATGGTGATCGTGATTCTAATACTTTCAACAAATTAATGCAGATAACAAGTTTAAATCACAAGTGGGTGACTTGAAATCTATATAAAAAAAATCAATGAAATAAATGCTTTACAATCCAAGCCTAGTTCTCTTTTACCATGATCTTTTTTAGAGGTTACCTTTTCATCAATCTGTGCTATAGTCACTATAATATATCTGTTGGGCTTCCCAGCGGATGGCTCAAATGGGGCTGCTAATGAGGTTCAAAAGACTACAAGGACAAATGGTTCTCTTTGTCGGGGAATACAACAAAACAAAACAGTAGAGCACTTTCTAAATGTAACTATCTTCTATTTAGGCACATTTTTCGATTGTTTAAGCTCTATTTACGGTTACAGTCTCAATGCAATATTTTGGCTCTCTTAGCCAAAAGGGTTGAGCAGCTGCTGTGGAACACAAAAAAAAAAATCACCAGAAAAGGCATTTGTTATGAAAAATGGATCCCAAGAAAAAGCGTATGTTTTTTGTTTTGTTTTTTTTTAGGAAAAATTGATTTTCAAAATATTGTAATTCCAATATTTTTCAAAAAGTTTTTTTTCCTATTTACAAATTTCCCTAAAGAAAAGCTTTGTGAAATAATTTGTAAATTAATTACAGTTGGTATTTTTTGCATTGCAGTCAGAGAAGTTACACTATTTGCATATTTAAATATTTGTGGTTACCTTTACTTTTTCCCCCTTTATCTCGACTGTCTTAATCATGAAATCCACCCCAATAGTTGCTCCCTGTCCTGGTGGAAAAAGACCCTGAAATAAAGAAGCTTGCATTCAAAGTGTGTTCTAATGAAAATCCTGCCATTTATTGCATTTAAAAAAGCATTAGAAACAGTACACTCCAGATAACAAACAAGTATTTGGAATAGTTAACGCCCCTTTAATGTTAAAATATGGCATTATACCACAGTTCAAACTCCAATAAATTACAACTGAAGTGTAAAATTGAACATGCTTGCGAGACACTGTGGTTTTAATCCAACAAACGCCAAGAAGGCAATTTTGTCAGCAAAACCTTGACCTTTACATGCATTGATAACCAAATGAAGCAATGCTAAACACATTCATCTTGCTTTGCTGTTTCTGGGATAAAAGGTCAGGAAGCAGCAATTGGTTAAATAGCGCAGCTTTAAAAGAAAAATAATTAATAAATAAATAAATAAATAAATAAAATAAATCGTATTCCCTGTGGAATGCAGTAAAAGAAAGTGCTAAAGTGCCACCTGGCCTTAACAACAATCTTATTCCACATACTATGAATGCAGGCGACAGGGACTCTCTTACTGTACTAACAGCCCATTCGTTTGATTATGGTTCGTTTCCTGGATTCCCTCATATGCACAAATATTACAATGCAATAAAAAATAAATCTAACTCCAAGTACAGTCAGACAGATCTCGTTACTTAGACACATTTAGGTGAGTGATGTGTAAAAACTACTAAATGTTAATATTGCACTGCAAATTGTATTAATCGTTTCATTAGGAATACATTCCATTTGTTTTAGTTTTTTTGCGGGGGTGGGGTCAGTGTAAATGTTACTTTGAAATATTCCCTTTGTAGTCACTATGTGATGATATCCTTTGATATGTGGTAATAGCGTCACTACAAAATGTACTGGTGCACTAAAATAGTCCCAGGCTACAAACATCTTAAGCAAACTATGCGTCAGAGTACTGAAAATATTGATCAGATGCAGGGATGGAAACAAGACTCCTGTTGCATAGCAGTTTGATCCATTCCTGGTTTTATTATGAGTTTACTAGCTTGTTATCTATACACTGTGGCTAATGAAGCTTGTATTAAAACATGGAATGGGTGAAACTGCTATGCAATAGGAGTCTTCTATCCATCCCTGAGATGCACTGCTACATACAGGATCCTGCCCTCATTCTGTGGTGTAAAGCCGTTGTTTGTGTGTTCATGTACTATACTGTGCTGCGGGGACTGCTTTATTTTAGTTCATATGAACGCACATTGTTAGTTACTGAAAGGCAAAACTCGCAGGCGTTTTTAAAACGCTGCGCGCCTCACTGAGACAGCAAAACGTGTATCCGAGATGTTTTACAAAACAAGTTAAGTTTAAGAAGTTCTAACCTGTTTAAGAGATTTGACCCCAATGGAGCGATTTCACTGCATGTTGCTGGCTGCATTGATTCACTTAAGCCTCCTCTTACTGTTGCTGCTCATTTTCAATTCCCAGTTACTGTGTGTGCGTTGGTCTCCCCTAGCTACAGTACTGCCTGGCAACTAACTCACCACTGCATTGCCTGGCCTCCAGTGAAATACAGAGACTGCTACAAACAGTACATCTGAAAAGGCAAAATCCCCAAGGAAAAAAAAACCAAGAAGAGAACAGCTTACCTGAGTAAACCGGCGAACTAAGCAGGTCTTTCCCACACCGGCGTTCCCAATCAAAACAATCTTGAACAGGTAGTCATAATCTTCCATACTCACTTGTGCAGCTGCAAACAGAGGAAAACAAACAAAACTGATGGAATGCAGCCAGAACGGTCAGTCTTACTAAATTGTGATTGCAATTAAAAAGACAACAGTCAATGCAGTTTGCAAGACAACCACAAACATGCATTACACTTCCAGTATTTTACTCAAAAGAAGCTCTGAAAATGCTTTGCTAGAAAGAGAGAGGTACATATTCCATTAAAAATGGGGGACAGTTCTGCCCTACACTTGAAGGGGGTTTCATGGAAAGCCAGATTCATTGAACATTAAGCTTCACATTACATGTTGTTTATGGCAACTCAAGCAGTATTTACAATAGCCTACAGACGCAGTTTAGCAAACCCTGTTCACAGGACAGAACCAGGGCCCTGCTGTAGTGTCAATGAGATGATGAATGGGAAAATAGGCCTAGTACAGGAACCCCCACAAAACACAAATAATAAACTGGCGGAAGAGCTGAATGACAAGAAACAACTGAAAGCAGGAAAGACTCAAACTAGTGTGTCACACTAATTAACATGTTTCCCAGGAACATTCTCTTGTTCAGTCAGTGGTTGCTGGTTGTTTAAAGACTTTAGCAGAAAATAAACATCGACAATGATCTGTCCCTCCAAGACAGGGATAAGCAGCACCAGCAGTGCTTCACTGAGCCCCTCTAACCTCATTTCCTCAAGCTTGTATGAGCAGCTGTGACCCTTCAAGGCAAGGTCCCTTGGCTGTTTACAATTTTCAAGACTGCTTTAGTAGCCTGGGTAATATTCCCAAAAAAAACTCTAACCAAAACTCAGGGGGTGACCAATACAAATCAATCAGACATCAACCTACAGCTCTTCATTCAGTGTAAGCATCTCTTTCACTCTCTCTGTGTTCGTACAGCATTCAACTGCATAGATGAATTACTCTGCTGGCCGTGCCCATAGCTACAAGACCAGGCAGCAAAAAGCTAGCATACACTTCATGGAAAGTTGCCATTCTTGTTGATGACAAGCATTTGTTGCAGAACAGCACACAGTGGTGTTCTATCTATCTATATACACACACACACAATTAGCCAAACCTTTCAAACAAATATAACTTATGGAATCATTATAAAAATCCAATGCATTTCATTTCACATAATTTTCACAGCAAAGTCACATGCATGCATTCCCCAGCTGATTAATGACCTACTGCACAAATATCAAAACAATCCTGAGAGCGTTTATAAAGACATGTAAGATAATATGTAGTACACAGGAGGCGGCAACAGTACTGTAGTCAAGGACAGGTAAAAAAAAATATGCTTGAAGTGTAGTTATAAAATGAATTAAACTTACTTTTTTTTTTTTTTAGGTCAGAAATAAAACTGAGAAAACATGTTAAATATCTTCTGTTTGTAAATGCCTTCTTCCATTGATTTAAAACAAACTACAGCAATAAAGAAAACAGCTAACCACACCATAGTAAATTCAACCAATTTATAAACGACTGTCGGCTGTAATTGGAACCATGTGAAAAAGCAGGAGTGTTCGTCAACTACAGAAGAAAAAAAAACACTGTTCTTTAAGCAGATAATTGCCTGTATGAAATCAATTACTTTAATTATTAAAAAAAATCTGTGCTATAGGGTGACTCAATTAAGCTGAATCAGCCTGTTACAAAGAGGCCCATTGCAAGTTCAGCAAGGACATTTAGTTTATAGGCTACAGTTGTCAAAACAAGGCAGACACGCACGTACAGTAAATGTGTGTCTCGCAGATCCCATGATCGCCATCTAAGGGTTAAAGGGTTCAGATGACATTAGGAATATCAACAAAGAGACCGAAGACATTTTATTAGTTACAGCCCCAGGATACCAGCTAAGAAAAATCAAAACATGCAGTAGTCATCACCTCCATATTAACCAGATGCTGGGTGCATTATGTGCTTGTAGACTTTTAAACTAGGCCTGCTTACGTACATTGGTTCAGTATGCTCTGGAGGCCCTGTATACTTACAGCGGCACAGCAAGCGCTGGAACACTTTTTGTTACCGTCTTGATAACCAACATTATCAACGGGCCCCCATTTTGTCGTGCTTAAGATTTCCTGGATGTTTTTTTCAAATACAGTACTATAGATTCATACTTTAAAATGCTGCTTCCTGGTACTTCAATCAATTCCTGTCACGTAGTATGGAATCTGACCTACACACAGGAAGTGGTCAAGATCCAGAGAACAACTGGAACTAATCTACGGAGGAACTGGTGTATCCTCAAGATGTTATTCATAAAAACTGGGTGTTTTCCAAAATGCTTTTTTGTTGGCGGCAAACACTTCATACAAAGATAGGACCCAGGATACAACACTCAGCTTCTGTGAACACAAGCAAACACTTCAGAATAAGACTGTTAGCAAGGAAATAACATCAAAGGCTAGTGTTTTAAAGCAAGGAAATGGACACTACAGTACAATTTCTATTTGAGGCACCCCCAATGGAATTAAAAGGTAAATTCCTGCTAAAGAAAAAAAAAAAAAAAAAAAAGTCTAAAAACAAATACAAAAGCAAAAGCAAAAACACAGATTAAAAGGTTAACCATCCCAGATATATCCTCTCTCTCTGACCATGCCCCACTTTAGTAATGAAGATCGCCTGGTTGCTATCGGCATGATTGAAGGCGGACTGTCTGGTGAAGCAGAACATCTCATTCTCCGGGCAACTTCTCTCACCATCAGCAGACTAGTCCAGAGAAACCAGGAAACCGGCTCTGTGAGGGACAGGTCACTACACCGGCCCAGGACCGTCACATCCGACTGATCCATCTGCGTACTCCTTTTCAGACTGCAGTGGCTACAGCACAGGAAATTACAGGAAGAAATAACCTGCGCATCAGCAGAATGACTGTAGCTCGCCATCTGCATGAAAATGATTTACATGCTCGGAGGCCATTCAGGGGCAACATGTTGACAGCTGAGAGAAATCGTTGTCTTCTGTGGGCCAGAGAACATCTGATGTGGCGGCAGAGAGAGTGGTGGAGTGTTTTATTCACCGATGAATGCCGTTTTGCCCTTGACAGACCTGACAGAAGACAACGTGTGCGGAGACGTTGTGGTGAGCGTTATACTGACTGTTGCGTTGTTCAAGCCAACCGGTGGGGCGGTGGAAGTGTGATGACGTGGGGAGGAATCTCCTTTAATACAAGAACACTTTTGGTGCAGATTGAGGCAACCTTACTGCTCAGTGATACATTGATGAAGTCCTCGAGGCAGCAGTTTTTCCGTTCCTGCAAGCCAATCCAGAAGTGTCGATTTTCCAGCAGGACAATGCAAGACCACACAGTGCTAGGATTACAATTGTACAACTTCAAGAAAACAATGACGAGATCTTGCCGTGGCCAGCTCTTTCGCCTGACTTTAGTTCAATAGAACATCTGTGGGCCCAAATCGCCAGTGCCATCCACAGAAGACAACCACGACCAGCCAACCTTCGCCAGATGGCTGCAGCTGCACAGAAAGAGTGGCAGAACATCCCACAGCAGTCTATCCAGAGGCTGATAAGGTCTATGAGGGTCATACCCGATACTAACTTTGTAATGTTTTCATTTTGACAGTGTGTCACGTTTTCATATTGAAAACGTATGATTCTTTGATCTGTATTTTTCTTCACATTTTCTATGATTTTGTTTGATGTCTATGTTTAAAATATTAAATCCATTAGACCCGAGTGTTGCATTTCTTTTGTTTATCAGTATATATAAAAATGAGCATATGTGTTTGTATCTACTATATTTCATAAGTTTTATAAACCCAATAGTTGATAAGGAAACAATATTTCAGGGGGTCCCAGAGTGGCTCACCAGGTAAATGCACAGCTGCTTGGTGTGTGCTGTATGGCTCGCTCTGCAGGATCGCGTCCCGGCTGTCTTCACTGGGGATTTCGAAGGCAGCGCATTGGCTCTGGCGCTCCCGTGGGTTAGGGAGGCAAAACAGGCAGGGATTGTTTCTACTCATTGCGCAACAGCGAATCAATTGCAAAGTTTTAAGGCAGAGCCAATCTTTGGCTTGACGGTTTTCCAACAAATAAGACAAACTGATGTGTTCATAGTTAAAATATTTGCACAGCTCAGTCTCAGTAGGAATGAAACATCTGTGTGAGCGTCCTGGTTATAATATTCAAAAACACACACAAAATACTCCACAAAAAAGGGTTCTTTTCTTGCTGCTGGACATTTATAGCCAGTCAATATACAGATGTTTTATGAACATTACAATGCTCCAATAGTTTACTTCAGATGGAGGCCCATAAGCTACTGAATTCCATTTGTGCTAAATAAGTACTGTACCGTATGAACCTGCTATTACTGGCTGCAATAGGGGTTATAAACGGCACATGGATCAACGATTGTGTTATACTGGTAAGACTTTGCAAGAAACCTTATATACTGTAGATAATTTTTATCTTGGCTAATGAGGCAACAACCACCTTTAATTATTTTATTTTTGTATAAAGTAGGGGATATAACTCCACCCTTAACTGTGCAATTTCATACCACACTTTGGTTTCAGTCCCTGTTAAAAACAAGACAATCACTGAGATATTCTGTAAATTTGTAATAAGGGGTAGCATATTATGCTATCCAGTGATAGTAAATCAGCGGTTCTGTGTTACTCAATTCTTTACTCTAAACTTTTTTTTGTTTGTTACCATTCTAAATACTCCTGCTCCCGTTGTTGATGCACGAGAAAGAATCCTAAATACTCTTCTAAATACATGTTAAGTAAATACTTAACGTGCTTTGTAATTAAACGAATACATCGACTACATTCTGTCAAACTTTAATAAATTCAAACAAAAATATTATGGTTTCAAATAACAAAACGGGTGCAGGCTCTTAAACAGTAAAATAAAATTAAACTTCAAAAAACAAAGCAAATTAAAAATCACGAAAACTGGGAATCCCATTTTAAAATTGGAATTGGCTATACAAGTTGTACTGCATTTACAATAAAACATTAAAAAGGTGTAACATTATTGTCCAAGTGTTAATTTACAGCTGGCTAAAAACATGAGAAGGACATTATAAACAAAATAATAAATACACGTGAATAAGGTGTTACTTCGCTTGATACGTCGCACTCGTGATGTGAAATTGTTTCTTTATCAAATTAGAATTGAAAACAGCATAAATTCCCCAAATAAATGCAAAACAACCCGTGTAATGAAAGCGTTAAATACGCATTTTATATACATTACAATCATGTTATGGCCTGTTTAACAGCTGGTAATCCACATAAATTGTGATGCTTTATCGCAAATGATTATATATTGGTAACACCCTCCTTTTCACTTTTTTCCTAGCAAAAAAAATAAATAATAAAAAAAAACAATAACCTTAACAAAAATGCTTCGGTCACTTAAAAATAAATACTTACACTTACCAGATTAGGGAGGTCCCCCAGACATTTACTATATGCGAGTCATTAAATACTGAATTAACTTGTCTTTTACTCCTGCAGTTTAGGCTCAGCTAGCGTTCTCAGATTTATGCCAGTGGTCCACAATGATTGCAGACAGTGGAGTTTCCTTTGCTTTTCTAACAATGACATCATTCCTTTTCAATAGTATGGGGGCAACTGCCATGCGCAGGAAAGCGAACTGTGGTGTTCTGGGAATTGCAGTCCACTTTGGGCGACATACCACTTAATAAGAAAAAACAAATTTCCGTATTTGCACTACATTTCCCGGGAGCACTTTTGAGGGAAAGGGATGTTCGGCTGTGACCAGTCGATTGATTTTGGAAGTAAACAAGACTGTCACGATTTAAATTTTGGGGAAAAATAAAATGTCTTCTTGTCCGTTTAGAACACGTACAGTTATTGAGTCTAGAGCGGGATGATGAGTTTTGTGTTGCATCTGTACACGACTTATTATCTGTGGTTTGAGTTGGACACATTGTATTCAATGTAAATAATGAACGGGTGATATAAATATTTGTTTTTGTGTGTTATTTTATCATCAACGCGGGAGCCCGGTTTCTTCACTAGTGTCCAGAGAATGCAACTACAAGTGTTAAAAGTTTATAATAAGGGAGGTTAGGAAACTTAAAACGCTTTATATATTTAAATATTTCGCTGGTCGTTATATTGGGCCAAACTTCTGTGTTGGTCTTGTGTGCTTGAATTCTGAGAATGTGAGTAATGTTGTCATTGACTGGCAGTTGACCTGACAACGACCTTGTCTTGTGGGTTGGGGGTTTCAGAAGCCACGTGTTGTCTCGTGGTTTTCACCAGCCTGGGGAGAAGTAAAAAGCATATGGACTGTACGAAACATGGCAGGTAGCAACTGAGACCACTGCAGAAGCTGTGGCGTGTGCTATGAACTATAGCAACAGTTAAAACAAGAGCTTCTGTGTATAATATTATTATTATTTCATACTATTTGTAAAGTTGTCGCGTTTCCTATACAAAAATTATTTATTTCTTAGCAGACGCCCTTATCCAGGGCGATTTACAGTCCTAAACAAAAATACATTTCAAGAATCACAGTACAAGTAATAATACAATTAAGAGCAAGATAAATACAATGACTTTGGTTCTAGCAAGTACAAGTATGACAAAATACGATTCAATAACGGAGCAGATAACAGTGTCAGTTATACATCAGGATATAATTAAATACAAAATACTACAGATTAAATAACACTTGACAGATTACAGTACTCTAAAGTACAGGATTAAATGCAGTAAAATAGGGGCAGATAAGAGCATGTAAAGGGCATTTAAGGAAGAGTGTCCATAGAGGGTAAAAAGAGGAGTTCTACAGGTGCTGTCTGAAGAGGTGAGTCTTGAGGAGGCGCCGGAAGGTGGTCAGGGACTGGGCAGTCCTGACATCTGTAGGGAGGTGCCCCAGTAAAGGGCCAAAGATCACAGAATAACTATAAAAAATTGAATTTCAAATGGTAATTTACAATATAGAAGCAGTGAAGAAGTATATGTTCGAAAATATTAATATTTAAGACAAATGTGTTTTCAGTGATAATTCAAATTAATAATAATAATAATAATAATAATAATACAGATGAGTGCGTTTAAAGCCACTTTTACTGTCATGATAGTTTATTAATGATTAAGTAGATTAAATATAATTAAGGCAAATATGTTATCCACATTTAAACATATTTTATTTGTGCATAACATACAAATAACACAACTGTATTAAGTCCCTTACGACATGATATCTGGAAAACAAATTGAGAGAGATGAAAGGAGGGGTAAACTGGGCGTATGAATGACGGCTCTGCTTAGTTCTACGCAGGCGGCACATCCACAGAAAGAGATCCAGAACGCAGCCACTGTTTAACGGGGTGGAGTTGACCAAGCAATCTATGCATAGCAGCGGCCAATTAAAATCAACTGGAAGGCATTTGAACGATTATTTACGAAAAAAAACATGTGTCACAATGCGCACTGATACAAACTGACCAATCGGAGGGCGCTGACGTCACTATGCATATAAATACTTTTGTATGACGCATAGGGCTGGCTGAATCCCGGCGGCCATTTTGTTGTAAAATTGGAAAGCGTTTAGAGGAAGAAAAGAAAGAAGGGCCTGCTGAGCTTGTGAGGTGGACGAAAAAGTCAAATAATGTTTAAATGGACTGATTTGTTGATCTAACTTCCTGCTTTATAAGTAAAATTTGAAAGTTGTCGGAGCAAAATACTACGAAGGATGTCGGACGACGCGGCGAGAGAAGATGCGTGTCAAGAGTACCAATCGTCTCTGGAAGACTTGACTTTCAACAGCAAACCACACATCAATATGCTGACCATTCTGGCGGAGGAGAACCTGAATTTCGCCAAGGATATCGTCGCAATTATTGAAGCACAAATCGCCAAGGTTTTTATGAAAATAGAATTTTATTTTAATTTATTTTAGTTTCTGAGTTTTGCTAGATTAAGGGTAGCCTCGCTAGTCAGAACATGGCGACCTCATTGTACCGTTCGCCCTTCCTAGATGTAGCACGTCGTTATGTTATTTTATTTAAGTAATTTTAGCTAAGATTGTCGAAAGTAAAAATGTAGACGCATTTTGTTTTCATTTTTAATCTTACTACGTATGTTGAAATTTATCGAATAAATCAAGAAATCTAGTGTAAATTACGAAAAGCATAACTTGTGTCGCAGTTATTGTTTTTCAGGAATTCGTTCTTTTGATTTGGGTGTGGTTTAGTTTTATTTTAACTGACGGGGGTCTAGATTTTAAACAATTATTTTATACCCGTAAACGCAAACATGGCGACCATAAGGCAGTAGATTTGGTCGGTCATTTTATAAATAAGCTGACATCATTCTTCTCAGCACGTGGTTCAGTTCAATTACGATCTAGTTATTATTTGGCGTCTTAGCTTTTGTTTTCCTAGTTAAATTTAAACTGCCTGCGTTTTCAATCAGGTTCTATTTTACTTTAGGGAAAAGCTAAGCTGACTCGCAAACCTATACACGCACTTGGTAAATACTAGCTTTGACGAAGACCTGGTTGAAAACGTGTGTTTTTTTCATCCAGTAAAATCCATATTGCCTGAACTAGCTAATATTCAGTTTAGTTGAATGGTGATTACAAAAGTCAAAATAGTCTATTTTAGTGGGTGAAGAGCAAGGTATATTTAACGTGTTAAGTTTATTGTCGAGTGATGATTACTCGCTTTTAAAAAAAATAATTTGACATGTGAATGAATGGTATTCTGAATGTGCCAATAAAAAATATGAAATGTGGTTTTGTCTTTTTTTTATTTCCCTGTGCAATTTAAAGGCAGAGAAACACAAATCACCTTCAGAGACTTACTGTAATTGTTGTGTTGGAATAGTGTTCGTGTTTAAGGTGTAACCAATAATTGGGAGACTTAGTCTTTCATTTTCAATGCCAAGATGGCGGAAGTCTGAGCACCTTCTCTTCTGGTATTATGCATTATCCCTCAACTGTCTTACTGTGTATTACAGTTAGCTAGTTATATTTGTTGATTGTCCAGTGTGAGTGGCGCACAAATCTGTTAAACCTGAAAAAAAATTGTGATGCAAGCTGCCTGTTGACAGTGCATCTTTTGTAATTTCGTGTGGTTAATCAATTTTTATTTATTCAGTTTACAAATGTATGTAGAAAAGACGTGACCTACAAATGAAATAACTGGTAACTTTTACCTTCACCATAACCCTTTTCCAGCTGTTGGTCAAGCCTTGTCAAATTTATTCTACTTTACATACTGTTAGAGTATTCGGTGAATGCAATATTGGGATTTATTTGGAGGATATAATATTAATCGGTATGCTTTAAGCTTAACAAATGTGTGCTTTTCGTTCTCAAACAAAGTTGACTCTTGTAGAATATGGGAACTGTTTGTTTATTTGCACAGGTAACTTCCCATACTTGACATTCTTGTGCAAAGAATCTTTTATTGTGTCCCTCAGGAATAGTATTGTGGAAAGTCCTTTTTTTCTATTTACTTAAACACTATGTTTTGTAAGTTGTTCTCCAGTTTCTGTTTTTTGGAGTACAACTTTTTGTTACTTCTGAAACACACAGATGAAAGTACACATACCTAAAATGTATAGGAAATATATTCCTGGAATAGTTGTGCATTTCATGGTCTTTTAAATTTATGTAGTACTTTAATAATAGGTAGATGTGGTTTGTTTGACACAATCACAACGTTCAATATAGAGTACTGCAGGAAATCTTTTTGCCACATACTAAATTCACTAAAGTCTAATTGTTGGATCATACTCTTCCTGATATATATATATATAATTTTAGTTGCAATACAACCATTTCCTCTTCCCACAGTATTTATTTCCTACCATTCACATTCTCCAAGACAGAGTTCCAGTAACTTTTATTGGGGGAGGGGGTGGGACTAGTCCACTAAAATTGATTTTAAACCCTCCTGGGGTGTTTTTTATATAAGCCCAATGCCACTTTGTTGGCCTAAAGTGACAGTAGTACATATGTTGGTTTTAATACTACCCCACCTTTTTACACCAAACAATATATTTGAACATTATTTAAAAATATATTTTGCTGGGTATCTTGCTTTCTAATCTCAAAATCCTAACCACCTAACACATCTAATATGTTGATAGCACAAGTATATTGGTTCATGGTGTCTGTATATGCATTTTTTTTTTTACCACCATCTTGTGTGCGTTAGGGGTTTATCTGAGGAGTGTGTTTTAACAAGTTTATACTTCAAGAATGTGAAACTTTTTTTTTTTTTTTTTTAAACTTAATTAAAACAGCACAGCTTTACAAATCATACCAAAAATCAGTTTGGTATCAGTTGTCTCTTAAACTTTAAAATGTCTACGTGGGTTCAAACTGAAGAAAGAAAAAAAAAATCCAGAATGGGCTCTTGAAGTTTTATTTTAAAGCTCTCCAGAAAGTTGCAGAACCTATTCTCATCTGGCCCAGAATGGCTGGCTGTTCAAGACACCAAGATTAAGGAAAATAAATTCCTTGCCAATGCCACTGGATTTTGATGCCAGTTGTGGAGTGACATCACAGGACAATGGAGAAGGGGGAGCCCCCCCCCCTTTTTTTTTTATTCATGTTTTTCGTTTAACTTCCTGTCCCATAACTGGAGACTTTTTTTTTTTTATATATAGCAGCTTACAAAATGTAAGCATAATTGATGAGGGGTTGTATACTGAAATAGTGTCTTGCAGAGCAAAACCGTGGTGTATAATCAAATGGAAATATTAAGAACACCACTGATTAATTTCTATAAAGGTAATGTGCTCAATCTTCAGCGACTTTTAACTCTTGCCATAGGTTGAATTTTGCAAAGAGAATTGCTGTAGATTAGATGACCAAGGTAAAAATTACTAATCACAATTCGGTTTTCCAATGTGGGTTTATGCCAGGCTTGGTATTCTTGTCCTGCCACAGTGTGTATAAAAAAAACAATAGCATTTTAACATTTAGTTTAGGTTCCTACACTGATAAACAGAATTGTGCTACCTATGTGCTGTTTCTTTCAGCATTTACAGTTTGAAATTGGATTAAAAAAGTGAGGTATTCTCACAGTGTTCAGTATAAATGTTGTTTCCATGCTTTACTAAACCTTTGAGTTTTCTATTGCTTTAGGCACCTGCCACAGAGAAGCTTCCAGTTTTATACTTAGTGGACTCCATTGTGAAGAATGTTGGGAGAGACTATCTTGAGGCGTTCACAAAAAACCTAGTTACTACGTTTATTTGCGTTTTTGAGAAGGTATATGCATTTTAAGACTAATGTGACTAATGTGACTTGAAATGTTTGATGGTGCTTTTGTAGATACAAGTATTACGGAACAAAACACCTGTTGCCAAATTGCATAAAATCCCATGTTAAAATGTTTATATTGCTAATGTGCCCTTTTTACTACAGAAAGACTTGCTACATTTAATGTGCATGTAAATATTTACATTTTGAAGAATGTTACATCGTTCTGGTTAAATATTTAGCAATGTGTACACCCACTAATTCTAGTAAAATATAAGACTTGTAAATTCTTCTAGTTTTTCACTTTTTGCATTGGATTCATGATTTGTCATCTAATTTACAAATGTGGCTTTGTCTGTGGCAATAAAGATGTTTAAGTTCAATATAAACATTTGTACATTGGCATTAGATTTGTTTTATTCACAATCTTTCTAGAATGTTTCTGTTTTTGGTTCTTAGAAAATGATCATGTTTATCATTAAATGTTTCTATTAAAGAAGTTTTTGAGAGTTATTTAAACTCTTGAATGTTTTTGCTGTTTTTCAAACTTGTAACGGTTCTGCTTTTTTCTTGGTCCGTGACATTATGATGGATTTTATTTCAATACATTAAATTTCCTGCAGTGTTATACGCTCATAATATTTACATCTTATACTTAATGCCTACATTGACTAATTTTACTTGTCAAGAATAGCTTTGAGTTGTGTATCGCAGTAAATACAGTTTACAAACACATGTTCCCTTGAAGTGTATGTTAACTATACCGAAACATGATGAAGCTGGTGTAGTGCATGGATCACATCTCAAGACTTTTTTTTTTTATGGTATGTATTTGCACAACTAAAAAAAAAATATATATTGAAAGCTGTGGGCCATTGCAGGCCTTAATTACTGTGGATATTATACTGGGTTAAATGCATTTACATCTGGTTTCATAGACTCTGATTAACCCCAATCCAAGGACTACCTAAAGTAGCCTATGAAACAAGAAGTTAATATGTTATAGAATAGTATTAAAGCTGAAGTCTAAATAAACTTTTCTTTGGTTTTTATGCAACTTATAATATATGTGTAAATGTTTGTCACCATTTTTTGCTGAAAAACTGCACACCAAGATGTAGTATTTTTTTCATTGTAGGTGGAGGAGAACACTAGAAAAAGTTTATTCAAATTGCGCTCCACGTGGGATGATATTTTCTCTTTGAAGAAACTTTATGCATTAGATGTCAGAGTGAACACCATAGATCCTGCTTGGCCCATCAAACCTTTACCCCCAAATGTGAATACGTCAAGTATTCATGTGAATCCAAAATTTTTAAACAAACCGGTAAGTAAAGAAATACTAGTTTTCATATGCAGCAACTACATACTTATTTTAAAATACTAATAGAGTAATTGTTTAATTAATTTTACTACTGTTGTAAGTGTGACTTGCAAGATGAAGTATTCTTGAAGTTTCATCATTAAAAACAAATGGAAATACTAAACATTTTATGAACTCTTTGGCTCTGCAGATAATATACTTGAAAAAAAATGATGTGTTTGCGAAACTGCAAAATATTACCCAATTTTACTTAGGTATCACTTTTTTTTCTTACATAGACAGAGGAAATAGCCACCCCAAGAACAAGTGCACCACAAATTCCAGCAACAACAGTTGCATCTGAATCTCCGAAGGATGCGTCTCAGGAGCAAATAATAAGGCAACAGCTGCTAGCAAAGCAAAAGCAGTTGATTGAGCTTCAGCAGAAGAAATTAGAACTAGAGCTTGAACAAACTAAGGCTCAACTGGTGAGTGAAAATAAATACTCTTGTTTATTCAGTGTGTGTGTATACTACGGCAAATAACTAACTATATACACATCTTGTAAAAAAACAAAAAATAAATAAAAATTCCCAGATATATAAGAGTGAACCTAAATTAAAATCTATTAAAACTGGTATTTTTCTTCAATTGTTGTGGTACTTGGCTTGGAAGTTCTTTACCTAGTTGCTGAGAGAAATGTGGACATATTAGAAATTTTTTTTAAATTTTATTTCTAGTAACACATTTGGTGCTAGGTGTTAAATAAATTCACTGTGCAGATTCCAGATCAGTTTGCAGTCCACACAGTTTAACAGCTCTTAAAAGAAACATTAAGAATTCCAGGCTTGCGCTGCAACTACAGTTTTTTTGTTCATTAAAGTGTACAAAATAAAGTTTGGTTAGGATTTCTGGGTTTAGGATTAATTGCACAATTGAAAAAAGTATTTTGATAGGTATTGATGGTTTTGCTTATTTGTGAAATATGAATTACACTTCTGTTAAGCTCAATTTGTTTGTTTCTTGTAATTAAGGCTGCTACTCAGTATGGATCTACCACCAAGTCCCACGTTATTGCTACAAGCCCAGCTACAACTGTATGCAAATCAACACCACAGGCAACAGTGCAACCTGAAAATACATGGCCTGTTCGACAGCACCAAGATGCAAAAATATATACAAGAGATCCTCGGCTAAATAGATCAGGTCAACAGCTGGGACAGGTGAAGGATTCGGTAGTGAAAAGGGAAAGTCACAGTCAGGGGACTACGTTGCATCAGCCTGACAAGACAAATGTGATGACTGAAAAAACAAGCAAACAGGAAAAATCTAAGTCAGTAAAAAAAGACACTGCTGTTTCAGAAGAAAAGTCTAAGTCACCATCCCCATTAATGAAAGCTTTTCAAAGCAAGGGTAAAACGGTTGACTTGGAAAATGTGAAGTTACCGGAAATAAATAAGAGAGACCCAAGGTTAAGGAAACATCTTCATGAAAAGGCTACTGATAAAGAAGAGGAAGTTAAAGAGAAGAAAAGGTGTTTAGACAAAGAGAGAGACGATCCTAAAAGCTCTGAACACAGATCTGCAAACACTAGAAATAAACTTAACGGGATTGCAACAAAACATGAAAGGAATGAAAATGCAGAAAAACAAGATTTAAAATTGAGTAGTAGATCCAATGTAAAGAAAAGGTCCCGATCACCACCAGTATTGCATTCCCCAAAGAGAAAAGAAAGGCGTTCACCCAAAAGAACAAGAAGAAGCATTTCATCCTCCCCTCCCCCTAAAATTGGAAAAGCCAGGCAAACTGGGGTTAAACATTCTCATGTGGAGGATTTAGGGCAGCATACAAATGTTAGGGAAGAAAGGAATCCTGTTAAAAAGAATATTGTACAAGATCCCAGAAGACCAAAAAGAGCACAAGAGGAAAGGGCTCTAGAATCCAGGGATCTGCATCCTGCAAAGTTGCATCCAGAGCCAAAAGGGAATACAAAGCGATGGAAGAGTGGATGGGTGGAAAATAAAAAGTAAGATTGTTTTGTTATACAGTCTGTATGAGAGCGAGAAATAAGTAATTTTAATTTAACTCACTATTTTTAAAAATTGAGGGCATTAGATTTTTTTAATTTTTTTATATAAAGATAGATTCTATCTGAATGTACTGTGGTCGCCTACTGTGTGGTAGTGCCCTGGAACAAAGTTTCCTGGTTGGTGAATTCTAAGATTTCTAATTTGTATTGTATTTGTAACAGGTGCTCAAAATGATATCTTTACAATGCATAAAGGTCTTATTTTGCTATTCATTCACTTAATCAGATTAAGTGGTTGACCCCACTTACTAATCATATGCTATCTTTGTTACGGTATTCCAAAACCGATGCGAATTGAGGTCAGGGAAACAAGCAGTAAGAATAAACTTTTTTTTTCTTCTTTAAATTCAGCTTGAAACAGACAGAAGATCATTTGGCACATGGAAAACTAGGTCCTCTGAGACATAGAGGAAGCTCATGGCCTAATAACCAAAGGATCCCTGCCCTTCACATGCCAAAGCAGCACCGGTTAAGTGTAGATGCCAATCTGCAAATTCCAGAAGAACTGAACTCTGCTAGCAAAAGAGACCTTCTCAAAAAGGTATTGCTACTGCTTTTTGAACATCTTCTGGTTTCTTCAATGCTTGTCTATGAAGAGTTGCAAAATATTCACCTGCATGATGGAAGTAATTCATATGTGGCAAATTTGTAGATTGTGCAGTATTTAATCTGTCACTTCAACAGAATGTAGGGGAAACGGCTAGAATATTACAAATACAAAATTATCAAATGGTATTCTAATCCAGTAAACATCTAAACAAAGAAGTTTACATTTGTGTAACTGCAAATACATTTTTCTGTTTGATTTTTGGCAGCTTTGGTTGATGACAATTGTTTTTTACTGTGACCAGATAAGTAGCTGTCCTCGTTTTAAAAATCCCTTTTGAATTCTCATGCAGTAATTTAAAACCATGACATTTGTTATTAGTATTGCTAAAGAGTTTAATATCCTAACAAAACAGCTGTTGGATTCTTACCAACTAGTGTAAACATTATGTTCTTTAGGGATTACTCTGTGAATGAGGTGGAAATTAATATAATTGTTATTAGCATAATTTCTCTTTTTAGGCCAACAAAAGACTTTCTGATGGAGAAATTAGCCAGGAAGAGTTCCTTGTCGTTGCTCACCAAATCAAACAACTGTTTCAATATCAAGAGGAAAAACAGAGATCAATATCTTGGGACAACACAACGGAAGAGATGCATTTTGTAGCGAAAAAGAAGCCACTGTTGTCTACACCACCTTTGCAACAGGGGGATATGTCAGATGCTGAAATAACTTATTTTGAGCATAAAGCCAAGTTGAGGAGAACACAGGTCCAGCATCTTCAGGATAATGAATTATGGGACGCAACAGAGAGTCAGGATGACAATTACTCAAGTGATGAATTGCATTATGTAAAAGAAAGTGAACCAGGCAAAGGACAATTTGGAGCAAGGACTGGTGATCAGTTTAACAAAAGGGAACTGTTAAATGAAGGACCAAGACGACGTTCTCCTGTAATGGCCAGTAGACCTCCAGTAGATAACAAAACATTGTCACAAGACAATAAAAAGATTGACAAGCATCCTCATTTAGGAACAAAGAATTCTGAAGTTTTTATTAAAGGGGCATCTAATAAACGGGGAGAAGTTCACAGGCAAAAAGGAAGACCTGGGTATGAATTCAAGAAAAGAGACAGTGATCCTCGGGGTAGTTCTGCTGAAAGGCAAAAGTTCAAAACCGAAGGCAAGTATTTATTTATTTTCTTCTTTTTAATTGCAGTGTTGAGTATTTAGATTACTCTGTATCCTAATACTGTGTTTTACTGAATCTTAATTGTTTTATAGGTGGCAGAGAAGAACATATTTTACCGTATAGTGAAAGGTTTCCCCATAAGAGATCAGCCCATGAACCTCGTGAAAAATCAAAATATGCAGAAGCCCCTGGATCAAGATTGGGAGGCCCTGCAGGAAATAGAAGATTTGGGGGATCTGGTGAAGGATCAAAGTATGATGGGCCTGCAAGACAGTCCAGTTCAAGGACTGATGAACCAAACACAAAACATGAAGGCTCTTCTAGCCAGCCTTGTCTACCCTTTGATGGATCAACAGATCATCCTGAAGGACCTGGGCAGTCATCTGTTTCAGTGTTTGATGCACCACCTAGTCCAAAAATTGAAAGTCTTCAAAGCCAAAGATTTGATGGCACTACCGGTTATGATCATTCCCTTCCAGTGTCTGAGGGTGATGGTCCTAGAAGCCAGCATGTTTCTTCCAGGCTTGATGTCACTCCTCCAAGTCAAGGCAGAGTTGGCGCACAAGGTCCAATAAGATGTGACCCCATAGGACAGACACCCCCACCAATGACAGAAGCACTCCCAGGACAGCAGGCTCCACCAAGATATGATGGACAGCCAGCTCCGCAGAGATACGATGGACCACCAGTTCAACAACCATTGCTGAGATTTGATGAAGCACCAGGCCAACGTGGTCAGCCGAGATTTGATGGGCCACATAGACGTCAAGGACCAGATAGATTTGATGGTTCGCCCGGGCCTCTAGTTCATCCGGGATTTAATGGACCACCACAGGGGCAATCGGGTCCAGGCAGATTTGATGGGCCTCCAGTACAACAAACTCAAATTAGATTTGATGGGCCACCAGGGCAGCAAGGTCCAGGGAGGTTTGATCCACAGGGACAGCAAGGTCCAGGGAGATTCGATGGGCAGCAGGGTCCTGTAAGATTTGATGGACCAACAGTGCAGCAAGGTCCTGGAAGATTTAATGGGCCAATGGGTCCTCAAGGACCAATGAGATTTGATGGCCCACCAGGTCAGCAATGTCCTGGAAGATTTGACGGACCAATGGGTCAGCAAGGTTCAGGGAGGTTTGATGGGCCGATGGGTCCGCAAGGTCCAAGGAGATTTGATGGACCCCCAGGACAAAGTCCAATGAGGTTTGATGGGCCAGTGGGTCAGCAAGGTTCAGTGAGATTTGATGGGCCTTCCGGGCAGCCAGGTTCAATGAGGTTTGATGGCCCTCCCATGCAGCAGGGAATGCCAAGATTTGAATGTCCAACTAGCCAACCAGGTCCTATAAGGTTCTGTGGGCCTCCAGGCCATCAAGGTCCACTAAGACCACCAGGCCCACAAGGTCTTCAAAGATTCGATGGACCCCAGGGACAGGGTCCACCAAGGGTTGATGAACATTCAACGCTCTGTTTTGATAATCAACAACCACCTTCAAGCTTCAATATGCCTAATCTGAGATTCAGTGAACCTTCTCATGCATACAGTGGAGCACCTCAACCGTTTCAAGGGCAACAAAACATGTCTCAAGTGTCCAATTTTAATGGGCCACCAGGGGCTGGAGGATCCAATTTTTCTAATCCTTTTTGCAGACCAGTTGCTCCATTCTTTAATCCAGGTCCTCCCATGCCCTCAATTGGAAACATGAATACAGTTACAGCCTCTGTGCCAATGGGGAATATTATTCCACAGCAGCCTGTAAGTATTTGCTTTGCGTGGTATTAATTCAATATATTTCATTTAAACTTTCCTGTTCAATTTTTTTACTTGTGGTTATGTAATTTTAAACCTGAGCTGTTAAAAATAGCCTCTATATGTTTAAAAGGTAAAAGCTGAATGTGTCATTTTAATGCTTTAACAGCCCTGATGCTCCTCATAAGGGGGGAAAAATGCATGTCACTTTTGGGTCCTGTTAGATGCTAGTTGTGCTGAGCACGAGGTAAAGATAAATACTCAGCAAGAACTGACAGAAGAGGTTATGTGTTTGTGATGTGAACAAAGTAGTGCACTGCTGCAAGATGTACATATTCATATATAACGAGTGCATACACAAACAAGTATGTGTGTGGTCTGGCACCACCAGGCTTGTAAAACAAACAAAAATAAATGGCAGTATGAAGGACTATACTATTTTTTTTTTAAAGAATAACTTTACCAGTTTGTTAAATAATGATTTGCTTATTTATTGCCCAGGCAGTCTGTATGAATAGCTGATATACCTATAATTTTGATTTGCCTAAATTGTGATCAAATATACTTTGTCTGTAAACTATTTAAATATAGTTATATGCCAAATAATTAAACAACTTTTGTTTTCTAGCATGCTCCATTTGGTCAAGGACAACCATTTATGGCATCTCTGAACCCTGTGCCTTTCGGTCAACCAGGTGTGTAATTGTATTTTGATGCTTTCTCTTAAATAAATCCTGTCAAATTATACCTTAATGTAGGTGTATCAAATTTACAAATTGGTCTATGCATTTTAAATATTTTAAAATTCGTCCGGCCCTCTGTTAACAGCTCCTGAGAGTCATTTTGGACAAGTGGATGTCAATGACCTGTTATCAAAACTGCTTTCTACTGGAATAATAAAACCCACACAGACTGAAACACCTCCAAATGGTAAGGTCACTTTTCTATATTAAAACATTTAAGAAAGGTTATATGCTTGAGTCATTCCATGTCAAATCAACCAAATTTGACTGCCTCAGGTTTACCCAAAGCTTTCCCAAAATGTTGAACTTCCATAACTGCAAAACAGTTTTACCTCACTTCAATTTATGGATTTGCAAGTTTAAAGTGGTTGCTTCCCCAAGTTACTTCAGTTTAGGTTAGTTTTTTAGATCTGGCTTTGAAAAGGACGCAAGAAAATTCCACTCAGTACTTTCATTGGTTTACCACTGTGATATGACTTGACCTGGAATGCTCTTTCAGCACTTTGAATCTCAAATTATTTTAGAAACAAACTTCATTAGTATGCTTAATCTCATTTAGCTATGTTTTTTGCAACAATGAGACTTTTTGACACTACACAATCAAATGCAGCAACCCCCTCACTTGGTGCAGGAAGCTTCTTCCCCACAGTTAGTTGCATGGTCTGTGTTTTGAAACTTGGCTAAAAAAACATGAATGATCAAAACTTTGATGTTGATAAATGAGTCATGGAAACGTATAGGCATACATTTGAAAAAAATATAGTGCTGTATATAAAATGGTCATGTTTATAAAGTAACATGCTATCCACAGCTTAATGTGAGTTAACAATTTATGAAAATGAAGTCCGTATTTACTGCTTATTACCAAAGTTGATAAATGCTACATAAATCCTGACGACTTTTTTTTTTTTTTTAGACTCTAATGTACCTTCTCAGACACAGTCTGTGGTTGAGGAAGAGGATGATGAGGAACAAGATGAAGATCAAAATATCCCAGACCTCACCGGCTTTGTAATTGAAGACATGAAACAGTATGCACTAATAATCTTCTATTCAAAAAATCACTAAAATACATACAAGTGTCATATTAAGTGTTTTGTTTGACATTCAGGCTAAAGTTTACTTTAAATCGTCCTACTGTGGGGGTGGTGGGTTTTGGCTTGATGTGGGCTATGGGAAGCTCTTAAGTCAAGCAAATCCAGCACCATACAGACATGTACTGGTGTTTATGCAGTACTGTAGACTGTAGATAACTTCTAAAGTAGGTATTTTTTTTGTCTTTATTAAACAGGCGATATGACAGTGTTATTAATAGACTGTACACTGGAATTCAGTGTTATTCGTGTGGGATGCGGTTCACAACTTCACAAACCGACATATATGCAGACCACTTGGACTGGCATTATCGACAGAACCGATCAGAAAAAGATATCAGCAAGAAAGTTACACACAGAAGATGGTACTACAGCTTGACAGTGAGTATAAAATTGACATACAGGGATAAGTCATTTAAGAGTTAATGTTGGACAACTTTAGTCGTTCAGCCATCATGTCACTTGTGGATTAGCCGCTGGTGAAGTTACACGTGTTTCTGAAAGATTTTTTTTTTTTACAAATATTACAAAACATGTATTTTTTAAATTCAGGATAAACAGATAAAATAATTTGTTTAGCCTGTGATGTTTCGTAGTCACTTTTGTGGTGTCTTCTGTATTCTGTTTGTTGATGTGCATGTTTAACATTTATTGGGATTTTCTGTTTTATGGTGACAACTAAATATATATATATGTACATTTGATCTATAGGACTGGATAGAATTTGAGGAAATAGCTGAGCTGGAAGAGCGTGCAAAGAGTCAGTTCTTTGAGAAAGTTCACGAGGAAGTTGTACAGAAAACCCAGGAAGCTGCTAAAGAAAAGGAATTCCAAAGTGTAAAGGCAGCAGCAGATGTTGTCGATGAGGTAGGTTCAAAGGAACAGCTTCTATATTTAACCGTAACTGCATTCTGTGATTCTCTTGGTCAAAAAAAAACTTTCGTACCAGTTATCTTAAATTACTTCCTGAATTGTCAACCTTTCTATCTCTGAAATCATTTGAGATACTATCCTACTTTTCATGATTTACTGTATATAAACCCTGCAAGCTGTTTATGTTGGTGACAATTACATTTAACTTAATATGGCTGCTGTAAGTCATGACTTGCGTTTCTGCTGTCTAGACGGTACTCTTTGAGGTACACAGCTGTATTATTATTTTTTGTATTTCTTTACAGGTTTTTTTTTTACCACTTAAATAAATACAGCAAACGTTTACATTTAGGAACCTGTCAGACGGTTTAGATTGCTTCCAGTAAATGATTAAACACATTACATAGTTGCACTAGTTCTTTAAAAAGGTACCTGCAGCATCACAGATCAGAAATATTTCTGCTTACGATCGCTCTGTCCAGTACAAAAAGGGACTTTTTTTTTTTTTTGATAGTTCACTGATGGTGAAAATAGAATGTCTTTAAAATAGAACGACATAAAAACAGCTTGTATTATGCTAGTGCATCAAAGCCACAAATTATATTTAAACTTTAAAAATGCTATTTGTTAAAATCTGTATTTTATAGACGTTTGAACTAAACGGTCACTTGCTCCGACAAGCCAGTAAACCCAAGGGCAGATTCTGTCTTTTCAACATGTGAATGAGAGGCAGGTTGAATAAAAGTACTTTAATGTTCAGTTCCTTTTGGTGTCGGTTTATTTTAATGTTTTCATAATATATGTTTTTATTTTATACTTTTCAGACTTGTGAGATTTGCCAGGAACAGTTTGAGATGTACTGGGAAGAAGATGAGGAAGAATGGCACCTTAGAGATGCCATTCGTGTGGATGAAAAAGTATGTATAGTTTTGATAAAATATTCGTTAACTGTTTTCAGGACCAAGCATTTCAGTTTTGGCTGTAGTTGACTCTCTTCCTATAAAAATTCACTAATCTATTTTTTTTACAATAACTTCTTGGAAATTGTGTCCTTTTTTCAGAAAACAATATTTCAGTATTTTTTATGATGTATTCTGCTTAGAGGTACATGTATAAAAACATGTTATTCAATGACCCGAGGGACCTTCACAATACTTCCTGAGTTTTGTTGAAAAATTTGATGTTTGGCAAACAAGATAATGAGTGATTGCAGTGACCATAATGCATGTTTATTCTCCAGGTCTTTATCAGCAATAATGGACACTTTTTTTTTTTTTTTTTAATCAAAATAAATATTTATAAATAAATACTTATTAATTCCATTATTTTCAGTAATAAGGAAAAAAAACGTACTTAATACATTTAATTCATGAAATAGCATCTGCTTATATCCCCTTGTTTCTTGATATTTATAAATGTTGTAAAAACATATAGTAAAACGCATGACAGAATAAATGTTCTAATATTATAAGTCAAATACATCACATTGAATACAATGTTCCCCTTTTTTATTAGCTCTAAACAAGTTCCTGTGATGTTTTGTTTTTGCTTTCGTCTCTGCTGGGTTGATGTAAACTTGTCTCCACCCTTTAGACACTAAATGCCCCTCTCAGTGACCACTTCAGTATGATCGTGTTACCTCGATACCAGTCCTTAAAGGCTTAAACTGCATACAGAGTAACTGATCAATATTTGTGTTTGTTGGTTTCTGCCAGCAATCTACAGTATTTATTTGTGCAACATTCATGTTGTGGAAGAATTGAAATCTTTCAGGGTTTCAGCATGTTTTGTAAGTATGTTGTTTAACATGCATTGCCTATTACGTCTGTAAATGCGGAGTTAAACCCATCAGTATCATGAAAAGGTTGATCCCCATGACTTGCATCCAGTGTATGTGTGATTTAAAACAAACATACAGATTCCTCAGTAAATCCTCAGATTGTGAATATACATTAAATACTGTTTTTTGTAACCAGGCATCAACTTAAGTTATCTTAAGGGTCTTGTAACTGACAATACACAATGACATGAACTGAAAAAGTGTATACTGACATATATGTATTTCTTTATTTTACAGACATATCACCCCTCCTGCTACGAAGATTACAAAAATGTAAGTTTCTGTTGTGTAGAATTAATTTGGTACAGCCTCCAACATATGCTGCCTTCGTGGAGTTTTGCTTTCTTTATAGTTTAGTTTAAAACTTGTGTGTAATTTTTTGTATTTAATTATTTTATAGACATCGTCATTTGTGGACTGCACTCCATCACCTAGTACAGCGCCGCTGGAAAATCCTTTAAATATTTCAATCAAGCAAGAACAAGAACAGTCCACGTGTTCCAGTGTTAAACAAGAAACAAGCGATGCCTCCAGCAGCTGCAAAGAAGAAACCGTTTCAGAGGAAACAAAAGTAAAAGTGGAGGCTGAAACACAAGAAGCCAGTGAAAATACTTAGAATGCTGCTATTTCCTTTTATGATCTGCTGCAAGCAAGGATGCATATTACTGTATTTTCATTATGTAAAATAATATTTTTATAAAAAGTCCTGAGGCAGGGTCCTCAGCTATACATATGTTAAATACATTTTTGTATTTGAATTTTGAATTGCCTGCACAATTCAGGTGTCTTTGCTGTGTGAAACGCTCTGAAAATGTACATTGAAGAAAAAAATCTGTATGTATGAAATTTAATTTATAAATAAAGCTATTTTTGCTATACCTTATGCGTAATGGTGGTACACACAATATACTACTAACTTGTGGAACTTGTTTCTTTTTTTGGTTTTGTGTTTGTTCCTATAAGAAATGTAAGTTCTATAAGATGAGTACATTTTTATATTGATTGGTTTATTTAGGTAAAATAACGTACTTGTGCAGGAAAGTAGTAACACAATTATTTCGGCATACTGAAAAGGGTGGGCTCCCAATACGCATTTTAAAGTTTCTAATCATTTAATAGGTATATTAGGGACTCTTTACATATTTATTTGTAGCTGGTTTGGTAAAGGTAAGGTGGCATCCTAAACAGTGGTCTGTTTATTTCCTTTGTAGTGTACATAGTCATTTACCTAATGTAGAGACAGTGTTATTTGAGTAGAACGAAATGTCTCAAGTATTTGTGGTTCATTTTTGCATAATTCTAAATTGGTAATTTGGTTTTTCAGGTCTTGTTTGCTGAGATTTGATTTAAAAAATATATATACGCCACTCATTTTGACAATGATGAATCTTCAATAAAACTGATATTAAAATGTCTTGTCTTTTTGTGGTGTTTTAAACTAAAATAAGGTGTAATTAAAAACAAAACAAAAAAAAATCCTTTTGAAATCTTTACATTAACAGTTTAACCTGCTGTCAATGTTGCAATTAGAAAACAATAAAATCATTTATTGAACTGTCTGTCTGAGTCTCATTATTCATATTTTACCTAAGCAGAGGTTATTAAAAAAATAATTGAAGGTTCAAACAAATAAGGGATATGCATACTTGTGTATAAAGTGTTCTTTCTAAATTTTGTATTGATGTGTAAACTCTTCAAAATCAGAACAGGTGTCGAACGTGATGATAGTGGTAATACTCAGATATCTGACGTTAGTCTGTTCTGGGAAATGGGGTCCCCATTGTACATATGCCTTGCATGAATGTTGAGACATTAAGGATTGTCTTCAGTGCTATGTAATACAGCAGAAATCTCTGAATATCCCTTTGTTGTTTGGAACAGTGTAAAAACAGTTGCTACATGTTTCAGTATATGGTAACTTTGGATAATCTATTAGCCCTTTTACTGCCTAGGATATCTTCCCATTCTCAACTGGGCAGCAAAAGATTGGATGTACTGTAAATCGGGCAATTCCTGTGGTAAATCCGTGAATCCTAAACCATACTGTATACCGGTATTAAACTAAGATGATCACTTTGAAATTAAGAGATTGAGAGCAAAATATGAAAGACTGAATAAAACATTTCAGATTTTAACAGAGTCAAAAAATCTGGAAGGATATTAAAAAAAAAACTTTAACAAAATAGAATGGTCAAAAATCTTAAATGAAATGGTAAGATTTGGTAAATGAAGCAGTTGTATATGTTAAAGAACTGAAAACAACAATTTTGTTGAAACATTTTATGTTTACTTTTGGTAGCTGTTTTCTGTACGTAAAAGCCATGGTCAAAGAACCGCTACGAAGGGACAATGGCAGGCTATGTTCTTAAAGAGCCAGTATCACATCCATAAAGGTTTTAAGAATACCTGTAAAACATGCTGGACTTTGCTGATCTGTTTTCTGTGTTCCCAGATAACTTGCAATAACTTTTAGTACATTGTGGCATTATAAACGACTTCTGTCTCAAAGCTTGTTGGTAATTTATACATTTTTAGCTGCAGTCCTGCATTTAGGGGTAGGAGTAGATTCACCTCCATAAAAATCTGTAGGTGCACATATTATTCTTACTCGAGAGTTCTGCAGAGCTGACAGTAGCTTCTCAGGTTGCTAGGATACGGCCTGCCTGGCTATAATAATTACAACAGACACTGAAGTGAAATGTAATGGAGACTGACACTGAATTATTAGGGACCAGTTGAAATAAAAATACGGACTGAAACAGGATTTTTGTGCCATGTTTGTCCTTCCCTGGCTAACCAATATATGGATGGCAGGTATCACCTTAGTCTTGAGTGCCTTAACCGCAGCTTTATTTATAAATAAAATAACATACATAACAGTTTTTCCTTCAATGTATATCCCTTACTTTTTTTCTGCACAATTTCCCTGTAATCCAATGGCACACACTCCACTAAATCAAGCTTGAGTGGTGTCATTGAAATACAAATGCAGCCTTCACTCAGTGAGTGCAATTTGAGTCAGCCTTGAACACTCCAAATGCACTCATATTAATGTGAGTGAGGTCTCTGAAAACAGGCCTCAGTCTTCAGCTCCGGATCTGCCTCAATGTGACCCTACAACATTGATACACTGCCCGCAGACAGCATGTCCCGGACCGGCAGATGATTGTGTATCACAAATGAGATTGCAAAACTGCTGCTTTCATTAACTGCTACCCCAATAGGGAGGGATTAGGTCGGCGGGCAATCCAGGGTTCCTACGCGCACCAGCAACCCCTGTGGCTGATAGGGCGCCTGCGGGTCTGCAGTAGAGCCATTCAGATCTGTGTTGTCCGCTGGCACTATAGGTCTGGTGGCTTCACTGTGTATCCGCAGTGCGAAAAATGACGGATTGGCAGGAACACATTTCGGAGGACGCGTGTTTCAGCCTCCCGAGTCACCGGGGGGTTGCAGTGGTGAACGGGGATCAAAATAATACTAAGATGATTGGACATCTGCTCAAAGTTAAATGTTTTGCCTGTAGACTCCAGTAATAAATAAAAGTTCAGGTTCAGGTTTAAATACTGTATTGGCATGACTAGTATTGCCAAAGATACAGTGCGTTAGAGACCACAAAAGAACAGACATGAAATAAACGCAATAATATTTGTGTGTCAAGCTCATCTACTGTGTCTGTGTCCCTGTGGCAGGCTGCTACAGCCTAGTGCCCCCTCTCTATTCTCCCCAGAAAGACCTGCAGTTTCTCCTCTTGAAGCTGGAGCAGAATCACTCACAGTGGAGGATGAAGTGGATGAAGAGGGTCTCAGTCTCAAGCTCTCCACTGTGGCACTGGGTACACAGTCGATCCTCTCTGGGTCTTCACTGTGCTCTGTGCCTGCCCATATTGATAGTCAATTTGTGGTCACTAACATTGTATTTGGTTATGTGTTTGTTTGTTTTTTTTTTTTGGTTATTTGTGATAATGAGATACTCTGACAGGATGTATTTTCTGTTGAGAGAACCGTAGAGGTGGTGTTTGTTTTGATATTTAATATGTTCTCTCCAGCTGAGGACAGAGCCTAGTGTTTGTTTGTTTTTTCAGTGCCTTCTGGATATTAATGCCAGTTTTGGAGGAGAGGGATGCCATGTAGGAGTGCAAAGATGGTTTAAGTGCACTGTCAGGAATTGGTTTCAGTGCTTGGAAGTGGAAGGAGTTTGTGCTGCCTTCCTTAAAGTGGAAGTGGAACGCAACGGAACTATTCTTCTCTGTACCGTATGGGAATTCACAGAGCGACTCTCCACAGTTGTCTCTGTTTCTCAAGAAGAAAGTACATACAGTCAAGGACTACAGGAAGTTCATCCGGTAACCACAAACAACAGTTCCTTAGCAACAAAGAGATACTTTGGGAAAACGCTCATTTTGACTATCGTGCTAGCTAAACTGCTGTTGTTAATTCATATTTGAAAATGCCCACAGTCTCGATTTCATCTGCAGGTAAAGTCCACAATATTTTCATTTTGTTTTCCATGTACGTGTGTATCCATGTTATACTTAAGTTACCGTACGCCCGTGTACAATTCTATTTATTTATTTAAACAATTAAATGACAATCAAATCACATATTTGCAACTGCGTGTCCTAAGCATGGTAACTATTTTATTGAACGCCATTTGGTTACATAGTTATAATCTGACATATGCGGTAGGGCTATGCGTTTGTGTAACGTGGGGTGTATAATACAATGATGTATATAATATTCACTCAGAAGTTTGCTCTTCGTGACTTACTTCATTTTACAGTAAGAAAGAAAAAATGTTTTGCCACTATCCATGAAGCTGTGAAAACAGGAGACGTGGAAGAGCTGGCGTATATGGTGAAAAATGGAGCCAGTATCAACGAAGTGGACCGAGAGCACAAATTCACCCCTTTACAATGGGCAGCACACACGGGGAGCCTGGAGGTGCGACACCCTTTTTGTTTTGTAGTCAGATCCTACCATGATAGGAAGAGTAACAGTAAGGCTCTGTATACAATACAGGATACAAACTACTTAGAGTTTGTGACCCCCACTTCACCTATATCTCCTGCATGTAATGATACATTTGCCTGTTGTGCCTCTATTCAGTGTCTGCACTGGCTGCTGTGGCATGGCGCTGATACAAGTGATGCGACTCCCAGAGGATGGACAGCGGCTCATTTAGCTGCAATCAGAGGGCAGGATGCTTGTATGCAGGTGAGGGAGTTGTTGTACCAGTACGTTGTTCTTTCATCACATCCAGTGTTTTTTAAAAGCACATTTTTCTTAATCCAGTATGTTGCGCAGTTTACACAATTGAAACAGTTTTTGTTATAGTGCTTTTTTATAGTACAATTTTTTCCCTTTAAACTTTGAATTGGAACATAAGGAGGCAGTGAGGTCCAGTGGTTAAAGTCCAGGACTTGTAACCAGAAGGTCACTGGTTCAAATCCCACCTCTGCCACTGACTGACTCACTGTGTGACCCTGAGCAAGTCACTTAACCTCCTTGTGCTCCATCCTGCGGATGAAACATTAAATCAATGTCCTATTGTAAGGGACTCTGCATATAATGCACAGTTTACAGCCTACCTCTGTAAAGCGCTATGTGATGGTGGTCCACAGTTTCCTTTATGTTCTCTGAATTTCATACTACCCTTTAAATCATGAATGCCTAAACTTTATCATATTATGATCATATTGACTGAAAAAAAGATTGCATGTTTCATTCTTTTCTTCAGGCTTTGGTTGTAAATGGTGCCAACCTAACTGCTAAAGATGACCGAGGCTGCACCCCTGCACACCTGGCTTCAGCACACGGACACTCTTATACACTGCAGACAGTCCTGCGCAGTGGAGTGGTAAGAGATTGTGGTATATCATAGTAAAAGCATACTAAAGTATAATCAAATCATAGTGAAACAATGGTAATACACAGGCAAGCAATATAAATGACAGATAGGTATGGTCCAGCATTGTTAACTATGCTTAGCATGAGAAGAGCGCTGTAAACTTCAGAATTACTGTCCACGCAGTGTTTATCATGGTCATCTTTTCAAAGAGACTTTCCTTACATATTCTGTTCTGGTATTTTAATATGTGATCTCTGTGTAGGATTCCAACACTCCTGATAAGAATAATTGGAGACCAGTGCACTATGCATCTTTCCATGGCAGATTGGGCTGTTTACAGTTTCTTCTGAAGTGGGGAGCCAATGTGGATGATGTTGATAACAATGGCAACACACCAGGTAAATGCACACTGGGATCGAACCCTTGCATTGAAATCAGATGTTGTTGATCCCAAAACTGAAGTCAGGTCTCTAGAGCACTTAACCCAATATGTATCACATATAACTAATTTGAAACGATATTACTCTCTTTGCCTTGGCTCAGATGATCACCAGGTAACGTATAAAGCTGTTCAGAAAATGGAAATACCTGCCAACACTGTTTAGAGGGTGTAGGGCCACCACACAGCTTCCTCTAATTCATTTGGAGGTGTGCAGCACAGTCTGTACTTCAGAATGCTCAGAGCATGTGCCAACTGAGCACCTACTATCACTTCTCTGACTTACTTACAGTAACTTAAACTGACTTGAATCACAGAATAGATGTCAGGGTGCCATGTGCATCAAAATGTTTTAAATAACAGTGTGAGGAAAAGCCTGTTTACTTAAGTATTTGCTGTTTCTTAATTTTTATCAAACACAAGCTCAGTCTACTAAAGAAAGGAAGTGCAGTAGCTTTATAGGGGAACATGAAGGAAGTTCTTCAAGTTTCTATAAACAGAAAGGCTTCAAACAGATACGTTAAACAAGTTATCTTGTGTGTTAGGGGAATATAGCCTTTATTATCTCTGGTTGTCCACCTTCTTGACATGTGACAACATATTAATATTTGCAATAACAATAGGGAATTGTATATAGTGATATCCAAACTCTATTGATGTAAATACATTTATAGTATGTATCTGTTTACTCTTTTTTCACACGTTGCAAAGAGGAAAGCAATATAGTAAAATAAATTTAACTGGCACTTACATATTGTACAGCTTTGCAACTTGTCTTTATTTATATTGTAGCTCACTTAGCAGCAAATGAAGGACACCTGCACTGTTTTAAATTCCTGGTGTCTCAGGGGTTAAGTGTAACCCATATGCTGGGAGCCAGGAATGATCAAGGAGAAACGCCCAAAGACCTGGCACAGAGATTCTACAAGGAGTCAGTCGTCCAGTACATAGAAGCTGTGGAATATGAGAGGGACCACCCCCAAGAACAAGAAAGTATGTCTAATATTGTCAAGCTTGCTGCTGTTCATTTATTTATGGATAAATGTTAAATGCTTAGAACACTAGACACATTTCACAAGAATCTGAAGAAAATGTATAAGCAGCGTTAACACAAAGTTTAGTGTAATTTCAGTAGATTCTAAAATTCTTGCCATTACACAAGCTTGCATACAAGGTAGATGCCTATTTTAAACTCTACATACAGGTGTGTTAACTGTTCTGCAGATCAACTTTGTAATTCGTTTTAAACAGGCATGCGTACACTGTATATAAAATGTGAGTTATCTATTGAAATGCAGATAATAGTGCTCCCAATGTTTGGGGCTTTCTTTTAGACTTGGCATTCCCAGCCCATGTAGCTGCTTTCAGAGGGGACCTGGATACCCTGAGGAAGCTGGTGGAGTGTGGAGTAATAAACATGAATGAGCGGGACGACAAGGGCTCTACTCCGATGCATAAAGGTCTCAGGTTATGTTGTGCACACAGATTCTTGAAGTTATCCCCAATGAGGAATGCTTAACCTCCCTCACAGGGATATCGTGGAGGAGATTATATGTACAGAACTGGTTTTCCAAACAACTCAATTTCATGCTGAGTGACCTCAGCCATAAGGACTCTCAGCGCCTCCTCAGAAAACTTTTCTTTTCTTTTCTGTGCGCCAAGAGGACTTTGCTGCCCTTCGACATATTTTTTTGTTTGGTTTGATTTTTTTGTGCTCCACAAATCTCATACAGCGCCTACTGCTCTCTGTACTCCTAACTCACCTCACCTCTGGGCTGCGGCCGCTAAATAACCCGATGCTTAGGCAGCGCTCACTGTGACCCTCATTATCATGATTGCAGCTCATTATTTGTACATGTTGAGTAATTTGCATTGCTTTTAAGCTTACATGCGCCGCATTACAAAATAATTGCCTGGCCAATGGGCAGTTTGGATTTTATGGCCGCAGTTGTTTGCACTACGCCTATCCTTACAGAAGCCCCTAACAGTAGTAAGAATCTAGACATTGTTGACTAATTATTGAGTTATTTATGAGTTCTGGCTAAATAAATAATGTTAAGGTGTTTTATACAATGGAATAGCCAATACCCACCTAAATACAATTAATGTAAAAATTATTACATACTGGGTTTTCTTCAGGATTTGAGATACAATTCCATTTTTTTGTTGTGCTTAACAGCTGCTGGACAGGGTCATCTAAACTGCTTGCAGTGGCTTATTGAGATGGGTGCTGATTATAATATCACAAATGATGCTGGAGAGACCCCAAAGGATACTGCAAAGAGGTAAAGGCTTGATATTACTGTTGGTACTATATTCTATTTTCATACTCCACTAAAACCAGGTACTTTTGCTGTGCTCACTAATGTGAATATAGAAATATACAAAATTAGAAACATCTGTGATACATGTTTTTTTTATGTGATTTTTAAAATGAAAAACAAAAAAAAACAGATAAAATCAGATTCTGTTTTGCCAACAGGTGACCAGAATATTATGTTTTAATTACTTAACATGATGATTTTTTTTTTTTTTTTTTTATAATTTACTTTTACATTTAACAGGGATTTTCACATAGCACAGCATAGGACCATTTTAGAAATTGTGTAAATAAAGTTTGTTATTTTATTGTGGTTTTAACTTAGAACACAAAACAATCAGGTGGCCAAATTGAGTAAGCGCAGTTTCCTTTGATTGGGTTGTAACTTGCCACATAGCCCCACCAGGTGGATGAATCTTGAAATTGCAGCAACAATCTTGCAAGGCAGTCCCATCCCATTCTAATTTTGTCCTAATGTGTGGTGCTGCAGGTTTGCTCAGCTGGCAGCGGTGAAGCTGCTGGGTGGAGGGGGTCAGGATGAAGACTCCAATGAGGAACTTGACAAGGATGATCCAGCCTATTTCGACAGGCATGGTGTGGAAGGAAGTACAGACAGCCAGGACAACTTGAACCTGAGCGCAGCTCACAAAAAGGAAGGAAGAAGTAAGTCTACTTCGTTTTGAAGTTAAAATGCCATATTTATTCATACAGCAAATGTAATTTGCGAGTTCTCAGTTTCTGTAACATAACAATCCTTTTAAATAGATTCATTGAAACTGAAAATGCTGTTCGTTGTTTTGTTTTTTAATTCCCTTTCACCTTTGAGAAGCTTGATCCCGTTTTTAGCCAGACTGTTTAATCTCATGATGTATGCATAAACTGCACAGACAGTAGAATTTCCATGTGCACATTTTAAACAGTCTGATTTTGAAATACTTTTATTGATTTGTAGACTTTTAATAAAGTAACAACAGACTTACAGTGCTTAATAGTTATCAAAACTATATGTAATAATAGTTATAATGTTGCTGCTATAGTGGTGTGCAACTTCTTTGTTCTTCTCGTTTTTTATGTTAAGTGAGGGCGTACAAAAAAATCGAAGAACTTGAACAGATGTTAGAGATAGCAAAAAGTAACTACAGGCAACTGGGAGGAATACTTGAAGAAGACAGAAGGAAGCTAAAAGAAGTCAAAGAAGCAGAAAGGTAATGCACATGGCAGACCTGGGTTACATCACCTGGATCCGAGTCTTCATTTGAACTCCATGTCTTAAAAATGAGGACTCAGTCTTAAGAAAGTCGTACAATTCTTTGACAAATAGTGTGGTACTAGAAGTTAAGGTGTTCAAGGATCTCAATCTATCAAAATTATGAAATGTATGAACCAAACATCCCCACGTGTTGCTACAACTGTTTAAAAAACGTACCTGTAATTCTTCTTTTTATTGTTATATCCTGAAAATGTTTTACACTTATAACTTAAAAGTCTGTTTCAAAGCTCTTTTCAAAATGTCCTCTCTAGTGCACTGGAGTTTGAGATCTGTCCTCAAAAAACCCTAACAAATGCTCTAGCTTCTCAGTTTCGTATCACATCATAGATCGTTACTGCTGTTACCTGCTTGACAATGTGGACAATAATCCTTACACTATCAGTGCACAAGAGCAGACATTTTGAAAAGAGCTTTGAAACAAACTTTAAAGTTATGTGTAAAACGTTGTCAGGATGTAACAATGAAAATAAAAATTACAGGTACGTTATTTAAACAGTTGTAGCAACACGTGGGGACGTGTAACGCTATATTTTTCAGAACCCCGCTACTTACTCTTTAAGGTCTTACAATAGTCTGTGGATAACCCTGAAGTCGCTCCGTTCAGAATTGTGTTTGTATTTGTTTTTTTAATTCAGTATCCTGTGCTTTACTACTTTTGGCAAAGCAACACGAATTCCCCATCCAGCTTTCTTTCCTCAGGATCCCACTGTTTGTGAGCTTGGTTTTTAATATGCTGGGCACGGCTAAATGAATGCTTGCGCTGTTTCTTTTCTTCTCTTTGCACACACTGTACAGTCATTTCGCATTTCAACACTGACTGTGTCCCTCTATTCAGTAGAACGTCTGTTTCCAGTTTCCACTGACCAAAGCCAGAAAAGAAGCCTGCTATAGTTTTGAAATGTATGCATTTTGTCCTTGTTCTGCTGTCCCATCGTGGATGTACAGGCTTCTGCAACATTTTTCTACTCTCTTCCAGTAAATTATTGAAATTTTCTTTTAAAAGTTAGCACACACATTTTCAAGACTGCATAACAGACCCCTTCATAAATCTGCTTTTAGGCCTTTCTTTATTTATTTATTTATTTATTTATTTATTTATTAATGACTCTGTGGCCCTTGTATTTGAAGAAAAGTTCAGGAAATGCAGGCTCAGCTGGAATACGAGAGATTACGCAGAGAGAAGCTGGAATGTCAGCTGGACGACTACCGAGCAGAGATCGGACATCTCAACAAGTGTCTGCAAAAACTGCAGACGGCAGAGGTGAGCTTTCACTGTGTTAAAAAGGATTAACTGATCTTGAACGGTGCCTATGAAATCAGCAGTAACAAAAATAAACAAAAATCCGGATCAAAGCAAGAATTAGCAATGACAGTACTTTGCCATCAGGTGGCATTGTTCTATGCAAAGGAAAACACAGGACAGGGTACATCACTACTTTCAGAACAGACATCTGGAGGTCGAGGACTGAATTGCAGGCGATCTCAGTTTATGTAAAATCTACCATGGCCCTATGTATACGCAGCAAAAAAATCTGCCTATGGACCAGAGAAAAACACAGTGCTTACAAGTTATCTTTCTTGAAATTCCTCATACAAACTTTGAAAGTTAGTACAGAATTTTCACTTTATTATTATTATTATTATTATTATTATTATTATTATTATTAATAATTTCTTAGCAGACGCTCTTATCCAGGGCGACTTGTTACTTGTGACAGTTGTTACTAAATAATGTTTCTTCTTCTCCCCCCACAGGAAGAAAACAAGCAGGAATCAAGCACCCCAAAAAAAACTGTTAAAAACAAGAAGCCCAGGACTGCAGGAGGAGTGTTCGTGCGAAGAATTCCCGAAAAGTAGAAGCCTGTCCAGCTGTACAGTACGGTGGCTCATTGAGGACAGGGAAAAAAATAAAAAATCTGAATTTGTTATGTCTAGATCCTGAGATCATTTATCTTGTAACACATTTCAATTTTTTTTCCCATTGTCATTAATAAGACACCTTATTACAGAGACATATTAAATAAATATGGATTTTTAAAAGGTGTATTTTGCGATAAAAAAAATAAGGCCATTAAATCTACATATAGTTCAAAGATCAATGGCCAACTAAGAAAAAAGCTTTTTTATATATATTTAAACAACACTGATAAGGGAGAGGTTTACGGATGTATTGCGTTTTAATTTGCGTTGTGTAGGATTTCCAGCTGATCACAGAAGCTGCACAGGAAGTAGCTGTACTGTGACTTCATAAAAATGAAGATATTTTCATATTATTATTATTATTATTATTATTATTTATTTCTTAGCAGACGCCCTTATCCAGGGCGACTTACAATCGCAAGCAAATACAAATACATTCAAGTGTTACAATATAAGTCATACAATAAGAACAAGAAATACAATAATTCTCAAGTGTGACAAACCACAATTCAATAATACAGCAGATAATAGTGAAAGTTACATCAGGATATGATTAAGTAGTGATAGTTACATCAGGATATGATTAAGTACAAAATACTACAGATTAAACACTTGGGAGATTACAATATTCTGAGGTACAGGATTAAATGCAGTAAAATAGGGGGCAGATAAGAGCAAAATAAAGCATATTTAAATGAAGGGTGATAGTGTCCCAGGATACAACAGAGGAGTTCTACAGGTGCTGTTTGAAGAGGTGAGTCTTAAGGAGGCGCCGGAATGTGGTCAGGGACTGGGCAGTCCTGACATCTGTAGGATTACTTAATACTGTGTACACATTTATAACGTTTCAGTGTACATCTTGTGAAAGCGACATAACTGATTAAACTTCTGAATCTGCTAAATAAACAAATAATAATGTTCTTATCTGGTACCTTGTCTTGTTTTTCTATGCTTGTCTGCATTATATGTCTTTTGATAATAAAATGATGAATATCATGTCTATGATTACTATATTTTTACTATGTTTAATGTAAATCTAATTATTTAAAGTATTTATATCAATACCATAGCTAAATAATTGTTGTTAAATGTATTTAAGTATGCTTGTTTAGTAATCTGAATATGCAGTTAAAAATATATATTTTTTTCTTTTTAGAATAATGTTCTGATTGTAAGAAAAATAGGTCAGGCAGTGCTGCTGTGAACGTTTTTTAATAAAAATACAAAAACAAAAAAGCATTCACAGCAAATTAATGAAATCCATCCAGGAGAAGCAGGGGGCAGTGGGCAACAAGAAAAACGTACCCCTACAGCTGGAGATACAGGAGAAAATGTAAGCTATTTCTTCTTGGCAAATCAAATTGACAATAATATTGACCGTGTGGTGCTAACTGACAACTCGACTTTGAGTGGCAATCAAGTTGCTAGAATAGACCGTTGCTCTATTTTCAGCAATTCAGTTGACAATTGTTCTACGTGCCTGTGTGTGTTCAGCCAATGACATTGCCTTTTCTAATCACCTGATTTCACTTTCAATTTTCCCCAATAGGAAGTATGGCTGCAGACAAGTGGAGGCATGAGGAAACTAAGATTTAAAGTTTCATATAAAACCGTAATCATTAAATGCTCTGTAGCTTTGTAGACAGGGACTGGGAAAGCAGGATGAAATCTGGTCCCTTTGTACTTCAAAGGGCCCTTTTTTTTGCCAGTGTTGTTAACATAGGGTTTATCACACCCAACGAAAGACCAGTTCTCACAAACAGACAACTGGGGCTGTTGCCTGCTTCTCTCACATAGACAAGATAACAAACCGGTTTATTTTATGGCATAGAGAGCGGCTGTTACCTTGGGCTGATGACCCTTGATTATGTATGAATTGCTTTGCTAATTAAAATACCGATTACGATCACAGGTACAAGTCTCAAGCCTGGGCTTGATCTTCAAAGACTTTGGCTGGGCGACTCCAAGAAGGGGGGCTGGTTTTGCCTTCTATTGAAACCTATGTATTTCTGTACTCTTCACTCTTTCATCAAGCTCACCTGACGGCACTGAAGGGTCCTGTAAGGTTAAACCTATAGTATTGTTTTGTTTGAAGATTTGTCCATGCAGTTCGTATGGGGTTACGTTCTGTACTGTGTTACATTTGTTTTTCCTCTGTTCTGGAATTAAACTGTTTTTATTGAAAATCACATCAAGAGGACTGGCATTATTATTTTTGAGAAATAAACAAACCTATTCAATTTTACAAAACTTTGCAATTGATTGATTTTTTTCATGATACAAAATGTTTATGGGATGGAAGATGTGCAGAATATAATTCAGCAATAAAAAAAGAAGACAAATATAAGGAATTAACACATATTTTCGGAAAATCACCAGCTTTGGTAAAAGACAAATGGAAGATATTTTGCTTCTCCCGGCAAAATACTGAAACATGTTCACTGCAAACAGGCACCATCTTAAAATTGCTTAAAATAACTAAGCAACAGCAATTCATTTGTCAATTTTTTGCTCTCCATGATGTATAGCAATCTTTTTCAAATGCTTCCTTGTTTTGTTACTTCCACAGACGGTAAAAGCCCAAGGCCATTGCAAGGCAGGCGAAGACAAAGGCTGTGAAAGATTTATGAAAAGTCATCAGTACAACTTGAATTATTACTGTTGTTTAAACACATTTCTACAACGGCGTTAAAGATGTGTAATTTGAAAAAAGCATGCACTGCTCACGTGACGACACACTTGTATCTGAGAAACTGATACAAACGTCTTAGAAAATATAAAGCAAATAGCTGGACTAGTTTTAAAACAAACACACAGAAATAGATTCCTGATGTTGAAGTATAGAAAGAGTTAAGAGGACAGATAGTGAAAACATCGCTGCATAAATAAACATTTAAAAATGTCTCAACTTTTTACCTGCAAGGTAGCGGATTGTGTCAAGTTTGAGAGATTCCAGAAGAGTTTTCAGCGAGGCCACTTCTATGTCGATTTTTTTAGTAGCTTCTGTTGTGCTACGATCTACATCCGCGTTCTAAAATAACAGAATTGAAATCCATTGGTAATTAACACCAACTTTTAGATTTCTTGTAACGTGAAATGATCTACCATTGCATTGTAAGAACGACAGCTAAGTATTTTTGCTGAACGGCAGTAAGTAAAGTCACACCTTTTTATCGAATTCTGTACCAACTTCCATAAGCTTCTTCTCCTGCTCTGTAAACTGAAGAGATTCAAAAGAATGAAAAACATTCAAATTCCAATCGTACAGGACAATGAGAAGTACATATACACACACGATACCATGTCAGTTACTCGGCTTCTCTCCAAATTTATATCCAGTTTAGCGTCTGCTCGGATTTTCATGCTTTCCTCCTTTAAAAGATAACAACAAGCACAACAAGGAAGATCTGAGAAACGTGTCACTGCAAGGGCTAAAACAAGGAAATGATACAATACATCGTCAGCTGCTGATATCACTCACCATTAGCTGATGTTTAAACTGCTCTAGCTCATTTCTGATTTTCTGGAAAACAAGATTTTTTACATTGATGTCAATAGAGATGAATGTGCATTCTTGCAATCACCTATAAAACGACATGTTTTTTTTTTTTGCAACATCTCAAATGGTCCAACACATGACTGTTTTGACTGGTCACACTTTGCAGATCAGAAATATTTGGAAGAATCCCATTGGCTGTATCTGTGTCTGGAAGCTCAGCTTGAACCAGCATAACCACAAATCACTTCCTTTCCTTCAGTGTTACCTCATTCTCAGCCCTCAGGTTTGCAAATTCACTTTTCTCCAGAATCACCATGTCCTTCCGAATTGCATCCAGGTGTGCCATGATCTGCTGGAGAGCAATTTCCTAAAAGAAAAGAAAAAACAATGTTTATTAATAAAAGACTGTAGCTATGTTTTAGTGCATCTAGTTGTGTTTAATTCACTGTAATAGGCTTAACAAGACCATCTCAAATCATCATCATCTTCTAATATGGCCTGCAGGATCTAATTAAAATAGACCAGTGTTATTAATGTCATTGTATGACAGGGGTGTTTAAAACAGGACCAGAGCCCCTCATCTGCCCCCTGCAAAGGATGCAGCTTCCACTTGGGTTGATGGATTTTCAAAAAATGTTTTTAGAATTTGAATGATACAGTAGAACCTGCGATATCCGATCCTGTAAGATACGATACCCTCAATTAACTAATGCACCTCTGACATGTTCCATTTACATATGCTGCTACCAATGGAACAGTACTGATGGAAACTGATTAATGTACATTTTATTACCAATTCAATCGGATGTGACAGGTTGTATTGCACTGGCTCTCTTTCAGTTGCATGTCACTTTAATATAGTACTGAAACCCATGCTTTATGACTATGGCAAAAGTCAAGACACTTTTTGTTTTCATGTGTAGCCTGTTTCAGTAAATGTGGCTATACGCTAACACACACTTTGCTTTCGAACTGGAATTCTGTATCTAATTCATACGCACCTGATGTGAGGTCGTCACCATATCTCTATAGACTGTGTCCATATTTCCAGTCGTCAGTGTTACCAGTGCCGTAACAATAATTTCAGCTTGTTGTTTTTCAAACCCTTGTGTAAAATAAACTAATGTCAAAATGATAAACCCTTTGATTACCGACAATAAAAGACACACACAATTTGTAACATGTATTCTCCTAAAGCAAAACACTGGAGGCAGTTGTGTAGTAATCCCTTGTAAATCCCAGCTAACTATGAACTTTAGTGCATACAGAACATCAGTATAGCTGCAATACATGTGCAAACCTTGAGATACAGGGAATATGTTACATTGCATTGGAGTAGAATTGTGCAACCCGCTGCTAGATTCTTTCTAGAAAACAGGACATGTCCATAAAGGAGTGGCAACCACAGTTTTAAAAGCAATTTTCTTACTAAGGACTGGCCACATAATCACTGGTCACCCCTTTTCTTATGTTGAAAATATTTTGATTGACTTAAGAATCGCCAATCTGAGCCTAGTCAAGTTTTAACCAAGCATCAAATATCCAATACCAATACAATTATTCTATTAAACCAGTAAACTGCAGACAAGAGCAGGGATTGGGTCAATTCCAAATTCCCAATTTCCAATTCTTTTGAAGGGATTGGAATTTATATTTTAAAGACATTAATAATTGTTGTGATTGTTCGACTGCTTTCATTTGAAGCCAATTTAATTGTCTAACCGTGACTTCAATGTACCGGTAAGTAATGTGTTGCCACCCTGCGAAGCTCATTTGAACAGAAGACTGCCGATTGCAATTTCTATCAGTGGTGTGTGGGAATTGGAAAGTGAACTGAAAAACAGGAAATGACCCTAACCCTGGACAAGATGGAGGATGGAGGACAGAGTAGCGATCTGATTCAAGCATTCAGAATTCTAAAAGGTATTGACAATGTCAACCCAAGGGACTTTTTCGACCTGAAAAAAGAAACAAGGACCAGGCGTCACAAATGGAGATTAGATAAAGGGGCATTCAGAACAGAAAACAGGAGGCACTTTTTTTACACAGAGAATTGTGAGGGTCTGGAACCAACTCCCCTGTAATGTTGTTGAAGCTGACACCCTGTGATCCTTCATGAAGCTGCTTGATGAGGTTCTGGGATCAATAAGCTACTAACAACCAAACGAGCAAGATGGGCCAAATGGCCTCCTCTCGTTTGTAAACTTTCTTATGTTCTTAAGTAAAAACTTACCACTTGCTTGTAGGTCCTTCACCAAGGCATGCGTATCAAATGTTAATTTTCTTTGTTCCAGTGGTGTAAAATCAACTCTTCTCATATCATAAGACCTGAGAACAGCTGCAGTATGAAAATCTAAGGCAAAAACACAACTTGAAGATTATAGTAAAACCATGTTAATTAGCTTCAGTACACTTTTTTTAATGTATTTCTTAACACTTGCATTTGTGTTAGTTTTTCTTCACTACATCCCCAATGGTACAACACTGTCTGCATACCCCACCTGCTAGATTATCTCATATTATCTTTCTTGTACAAGATTTGGGGTTTCCAGTTCACTGCACCAGCTGTGCCACCTTTATTGAAAGGTGTTCAATATTTCCTGTGAAAGCCAGCACTGTAATAGCTCCAACATGGAGGAGAGGGCTGCAATATAATGCTGACCTGAGAATTGTCAAAGTTAACTTACTAGGTATGACTCAAACTGTACTGGAGTTATAATTAAGGGTTGAAAAGTGGATTTTAAAACCTTTTAAAATCCACGGGGTACACTCAAAAAGATGACAGCCACGCATCTCAAATGATCTGGGAATGAGTAAACTAAAACTTAAAATCAGAGGATGGAAAAACCAAAAAAAAAAAAAATCTAAAACAAAATATAACAACTTGCAGCATATGCATTTCTAAACTCGTCTGCCAGCGCATGCACCCTAAGAAAAACAACATTTTATTGACAGGTAATACTTAATTCTGAGAAAGTACCTACCTTTATTAATCATACACCACGGTCTTAAAACTTGATTTGGAAGAAGTGTATGGCATGATCTGTTGTTTCTAAAGCACACATTTAGTAAACGTGTGCAGTGTTTATAAAACATGTTATCTTCTTGTCGTTTACTGCCAATGCCTGTGGAGAATTAAAACGTGCATTAAATGTAATATTATATAGATCTGCACACCTTTCTGTGTTCAATCACATTTTACAAGCGACAGGCTACTTCTTTGCTATACATATTATAACTGCAAGTCTTACCAAGCACGTTACGTTTCTCAAGACCGGGAATTTCAGTTACTTTAGCTCAGTGGTCTGCTGTTTTTGTCAATGAAAGTGACGCCCATAAACATTATTATTATTATTATTATTATTATTACTATTAGATCGGTAACATTCACTGCATATTTATTAGAAATATGCTATCCTGCTACGTCCACTCGTTTTCATTCCTACTAGATTTGGACTTTTTTGTTTACCCTATAGCAACTGTAACCACGTTTTCCTATACACGAGATGTTATTTTGCAAACAGCAATAACTGTAATTAATTCCTATTTTTGAAAGACAAAGTTTGGTGACGCAATAGAACCAACAACAGTCAGGCACCCGGTAGTGGAAAAGGACCCGTCACAGCGTGGTCCTGGGATTTGTAGTCTTATAAACCGAAAACACCATTTCAAATGAAGGCTATCGTTTTCTGTTAGAACTGCAAATCCCTGGTGATACCGCGACCCTAGCGGAGTTCACGTGAGTTTTCTTTGGACAGCAACAAACTGGAAAGTCAGTGGCAAAGGTTGCTGTTTGTTTTTATTTTTATTTAAGAATTTACCACTGGTGCATCTTTAATATTTGTGTTCGTAGTCTGCTGTCGTCAGAACATGAAAACAGAATTATTGCTTATTAGTAATGTACTGTATGTTGTTAATATTATTTAAAGTGCAAGACGTACAGTTGTTTTTGTTTGTTTTTGTGTTTGTTTATTCTTTTTTTTCCTGATGATAGCAAAGTTTACAGTTGGAATGCAAAATGTGTGTGTGTGTGTCTATATATATATATATATATATATATATATATATATATATATATATATATATATATATATAAAATGTGTGTGTGTAATGTATGTTTTCTGTATAACGCAAAGCAGTCTTGACCTGTGTTAGAAAGTTCGGTACACATGACTGGCAAAACAAATCACCGTTCTAGGATACCAGGACAGTGATAAACTGGACTTTAGTTTTACATTTACAATAACTAGAGAACCACTAATCCCATTGTGATGACATTTGGTTAGGGCATTCTTAAGCAAATAAGTTATTGTGAGTGTCAGAATCTGGGGTATAAGAAGCTGCCATAGCGTCTGTCTGTCTGTCTGTATGGCTTGTGGAATATTAAAAAAACAATATATTTGAACATTCTTGAACTATCCTATTGTTGCATACAATGTTCTGAGGGGTTTGTACTCTCTGAGATGTATTTCTTCTGTTCCAGTTTCCTAAGATTCAGCACTACCTGACCATGTCAGAGCTAGTGACCCTCAACGTGGGAGGAAAACTGTATACCACGTCTCTGGCAACGCTGACCCGTTATCCAGACTCCATGCTGGGCGCTATGTTCAGCGGTACCATGCCCACCAAAAAGGACAGCCATGGGAACTGCTTCATTGACCGGGACGGTAAGATCTTTAGGCACGTTCTAAATTTCCTGAGAACTTCGAACCTGGACCTTCCTGACGACTACAAAGAAATGAAGCTTCTGAAAAGGGAGGCCGATTTTTACCAGGTCCAGCCTTTGCTAGAGGCGCTGAAGGAGAAAGAAGCAGAGATGTCTACGCATGAGAAGAACGCAATGCTGAACATAACCCTGGATCAGAAAATGCAGACGGTGCATTTCACGGTAAGGGAGGCGCCCCAGATCTATAGCCTGTCTTCCTCTAACATGGACGTGTTTACTGCCAACATATTCTGCACTTCCGGCTTGTTCTTGAACAAACTGGGTACTAAACTCTGTTACTTCTTCAATGGCAACCTCTCTACAGTATGCAGTGAGCTGGAAGACCCGAATCATGTGGTGCTGCAGTGGGTGGCTACAGTGGATGGTCTCCCAGAGGAAGAGTACACCAGACAGGCCCTGAAGAGGCTTTGGGTTTTGCCGGCAAATAAGCAGATCAACAGTTTCCGTGTGTTTGTGGAAGAGATTCTTAAAATAGCCATGAGCGACGGCTTTTGCGTGGACTCCACTCACCCAGACTCTTCTGATTTCATGAACAACAAGATTATTCGGTTGACTCGATATAGGTAGACGGTGAAGTGCTGAACAGAGGAAGTCACTGATACACTAAATGGTTTAAACATTTTGTGGTAATATTTGGTAACCTGCATTATGTGAAGTGCAAATCAATTAGCCAAAAGAAGTGCAATTAGGTCTTAACCACTGTACTAAAACTGATATAGTGGTTTCTAGTGTCTGGTAAATTTGCTTGATGGTGTTTTGTTGTTCTTGCTACAGTATTTGTTTCAGAGAATGTTATGGAGGGATTTGAATGGGTGGTTTAGCAGATATTTGGTACTAGCTATCTCATTTGCTTTTGCCATTTGGAACATCGTCTATATTTTTTAACTGTTTTACTATATTTATATGGAGTAATAGAAAACTGTTTAGGTATTAAAACTGATACTGTCTCTAGGTCGGGTCTAAACATCAAAACTGGCATTCAGACCCTGTATCTATTCCATAGTATCTGTATCACTGAAATACTGCTGCTAAATTGGTAATATGCCATAGTGGACCTATCCTTAATGATCGCTGTCTAGGACATAGAGATATACAGGCGCTCTGCTTTGTCAGGGATATTCATCCCCTCTTATGGGGAGGAAATTTAAATGGACCAAACAGTCACAGGAGAAGCCTGTATTCATTGTAAGAAACACAAACGACAAAAAAAAAAAAGACGTATTATTGTTCTTTAACCACTACAGAGATTTTGAATCTGGTGAGAAAAGAAAAACAGTACAGCCTACCCTTTGAACATAATTTCATGCTAGTGCTGTTTTTTCAGGTTTGCTTGGAAGAGCACCTAAGGAATGCCTTGTGTCCATTATATTGTGAAATTGGGTTTTTCAAAATTTAAAGAGGAGATCAGGATTATTTTTTTTTTTTTATCGTACTGCGAAGATGGATTTTGCTTTTAAATAATCATAGAACATAGATATATATTGTTTAAATGTCCATAGAAAACACACACTATATGTCCAAATGGAGTATTATAATACATGTTTCACATACTGTATGTTTAAACAACGTTCGACTGAATCCACTCAGAGCAAATTGCATTTGTGAAATGCAGTTATTTTCCGGTGTAAGTTAAACAAATAAACAATAAAAATAAACACATTTGTTGATACCATCCAAGACATGCAGTGGCAATGGGTGAAGAGTCAAGAAAAATGGCATGCAAGACATTTATTAACTAGCTGAAAACAAACAAACAAAAATGCTGCTCAGAGTTATCGTTGTGATCTTTGTATAGCCACATGCCTTTAGCCTATCGCACTTAAAATTCAAATCTCTTATGAAAATAATTTGAAAAGTTATATTGACACTTTTTAATATCAGATCTCCATGCATACAAGACTCAAACTAAGGGTCCGTTGATTTGGAAGTGTTGTAATTGATGACACTTACAATTTTTGACAACCCAATTGGTTGCTCATCAAACGCAGTACATTGTATCCCCGTTTAGATGGGCGTTTCCTTGTCATTTGCATATCCAAATCCCACAATACCGTTCTGTACATTTTAAACAGTTAAACTAAGTTATATAGTTTATATGCTGTGGACTCCTTGCTTAACACTGCATTGCAGATGGATATGTTTTCTACACAGACATAACTTCATCGAACTTTAGTTTTATCTAAATAAGTGTTCTCTGCTCCCATCGATGCAAAGCTGATGGATTTCAGTGTGGCTCTTCACGTGTGGCAAAGTTAGTTAGCTTTGCGCAGTGGCAGTATCGTAGCCCATGAGGTTAATCCGAGGCGCGATTATTGCTGGTTGAAAACTTGACCCAATACCCCGCTTGTAACGACTTGAAATATAGTCGGAACTTGCAATTTTTGACAGGCTCTGAGGAGACTGTATATACTGGTTAAAAGTAGATACTTTTAAGTTTAATTTGTAGTCAGAGCGTTGTATCAGTGTTTTCCGCAGATTCACAATGTATTTTATTGTTCGTTTCTGCGTGAATACAAGAAGTGAGTCGTGTAATAGTTTATTGTTAGCAAAAATTAATAGTTCTATGCAACTTCAAAAAAGTGAATTGGCTAGCAGAGGAATCTTTACAGGGGAAAGGAACTTTAAAATTAACCGAAGCGTTTTGTGCTGAAAACATACCTATCTCCATACCCCTGATAATTCAAACCCTCACTAAGGGGACGGACGGTTTCCCGTTCAGGAGAAGCATGACACCCCCAATGTGCAGCTCCGTGCAGTAGTTGCCCTGTGCGGTGCTTTACACTTGTCAACCACAGCGATGCCAGATTGGACGTTTTCCAGCCACACTTGGCTTGTTTAAAGCATCTAGCGGGTAAATGTCTTTGGCGGTTTGGCTATTTCTATCGTGCATGTTTTTTTTTCTAATCCTTTCGATTATGAGATCATCAGCAGCGCAGCATTTCAATTACCACAATGACCTATATACCCCCGTCTTTTTCCTGGCGTTTAGAATCCAATAAAATGATCTATAAGCGTTCACCCTTACATTCACCATTCCGGCTGAAGAAAATGGTGAACCCGCCTACTTCTTTCCTCAGGACTGGTTAATATGGGAATTCTTACACACGATTGACACGCATTCATTTGACTAGGGTTCTTGGTTGAAAATAAAGAAAAATAAAAAGTGCTTTTTTTTTATTCGTCTACAGTTTATGAACTGATCGGTGCAATTATTATTATTATTATTTAATTTATTTGTAAAAGATAAGAAACAGCTGTACTTGTACTCCCAGTGTGAGAAAAAAAATACATAAACATCGTTTATAATAGACATTAACGAAAAATATATATTATTGTAAAATTCTCAATTTACAAACATGTATTTAAAAAAATCAGTGTTCAGATTATTATTATTATTATTATTATTATTATTATTATTATTATTATTATTATTATTATTATTATTATTATTATTATGTTACAATTAAAAGACAACCTGTAACGGCTGTTTGAAAAGGTACTGTTAACAAAAAAACATGTTAAATACATTAAATAGATGTTTATTAGGCACAAATATGAAATTATTGTTACATTTTTATTAATACATATCGTTCCCCGTCAAATTGTCTATTTTTAGCCGTGACGTGATTTTTACACATTTTAACCGTGACAGAATCGTATCCTTAATTCTGATTAAATCGCAGTGGGTTTGTGCGTACGTTCTTTCTCAAACATTTAACAAATTAGCAAGTTCACACATCAGGATTTCACTCAGCTTTTCTATACCCCCTTGGTCGTACTCAGCATAGTCTATTTTGTCAAGCGAGATTCCTCATGTTTCTGCAAACAAGCGAACATTGGGAGATGAGATAATTAGCATATTGCAATCCCAGCATGCTTTTATGTAAGCGGTAGTGCATTTAAAACTCATTGCTCTCTGTTCTGTGTTGTCTATTTTATGTATTTGGGCTAGTATCAGCAGTATTTTATATCAATGCATATTTATTTTGAAATGTAATGCTTTTTGAGAGAGATCTAAAATACACCGTAGCAAGGACGCTGGTGTCATTCAAAGGGGAGCCCGGCTTTCTGCGGGTTGGTTAGCTTTGCGCAGTGGCAGTATCGTAGCCCATGAGGTTAATCCGAGGCGCGATTATTGCTGGTTGAAAACTTGACCCAATACCCCGCTTGTAACGACTTGAAATATAGTCGGAACTTGCAATTTTTGACAGGCTCTAAGGAGGCTGATTTTACCGGTTAAAGCAGATTGTTGTTATTGAGGAGCATGCTTTTTAAAGTTTGCGTAGCACACCGTACTGGTCATGTACGTGTTTCAAATAGTATCAAATGTATATTTCCAAGGTACAGAATATACTCATAAAAAAACAAAACACTTGCAGGCTCTGTTACAGAATTAGAAAAGTCAGCTGAAAAATATAATTGGGTGAATTTCATCAACATTTTCAACAAACCCGTCCAATAAAAACACCCATTTCATGTGTAATAAACCCTAAGCATATTTGTAAATGTAGTAGATTGATTAGAGAAATCTGTGTCGATACGCGAAGCAGAAAGCCATGTGTTGTGCAACACTGTCTCGGCTTGGTGTGTTGTTGATGTCTGATTTTAGCAATTGGAGTCTCTTTTAGAAGCCTGCTTATAGCCTCATAGTAAGGAAACGAAACAGTTCTATATTTTACTATATTATACATAGCTATTTGAACTGCTTCAGAATTGCTACAGCTTCGATGAATTGAAGAAAAAAAGGTCATTTTGTTTCACTCTGGTAGATACGTGTCCCGTTTTGTTTGCGTATCAACCTGGCTGTACAGTCACTATATATCATTATGATACGTAGGCTACATTTGCACGTGATTTCTTATAGGAAAAAAGCCTATATATTCTAATTCAACCAGCCTATATATTCTAATTCAACCAGCCTATATATACTAATTGTTTTCGTTCTTTCTTGCTACTTCAGAATTGTCATTAGATTGCCCTCCACTGTTTGTGTGGTTTGAATATGGCTTGTCCCGCATTGCTAAGTATTTTGTTAAAAATAAATGCTGATTATTTAGCACGTAATCACGCAGGTGCTGCAACACACTGAAGCCATGAGTCAGAACTTTAAAGCTGCGCACGCAAGCGAACATTGGACTGGGACGATATTAGCATATTGCAATCCCAGCATGCTTTTATGTAAGCGGTAGTGCATTTAAAACGCATTGCTCTCTGTTCTGTGTTGTCTATTTTATGTATTTGGGCTAGCATCAGCAATGTTTTATATCAATGCATATTTATTTTGAAATGTAATGATTTTGTGTGATCTAATGCATGACACCGTAGCAAGGACGCTGGTGTCACTCAAAGGGGAGCCCGGCTTTCTGGGGGTTGGTTAGCTTTGCGCAGTGGCAGTATCGTAGCCCATGAGGTTAATCCGAGGCGCGATTATTGCTGGTTGAAAACTTGACCCAATACCCCGCTTGTAACGACTTGAAATATAGTCGGAACTTGCAATTTTTGACAGGCTCTGAGGAGACTGGTGAACTGGTTGGAATGAGAGATTGGTCTATTTAGATAGTGAGTTGTGTGCACACTACTGTCATACTTGTGTTTTGTAAGGCTGTGTAGCCACCTGCTGATCAGTGATTTGAATAATAATGTAGAATTTATGCTTGTAAATCACATAATTTATTTTGTCATAAATTCTTCTTTTTTAATTTAAACTTCTCTTGCTACTTTTAAAAAATCTTCTGCACTTGCAGGCTGTTACACAACTAGTGCAGTCAGCAGAAACACAGAACTGGGTCACTCGTTTCAGCAACATGCGGGTTCAATAAAAATACCTTTTTAATATGTACTACCTCCGAATCGCGCTGCATATGTTGCTTTGTCGTTTATCGATATTATTTCTACATTTAGTAGATTGATTAAGGAAGTATCTATCTATACTCGAAGCAGGAAAGCATCGTGCCGTGTGTGTGTGTGTGTGTGTGTGTGTGTGTGTGTGTGTGTGTGTGTGTGTGTGTGTGTGTGTGTGTGTGTGTGTGTGTGTGTGTGCGCGCGCGTGCAGAGAACACTGTCTCGGCTCGGTGTGTTGTTGCCTACTAGTTGTCAATAAAGTTTTTTGAACAGTGTAATGGCGGCGCTCACGGCTGTGAGCTGGAGCTGGTTCCTGACTTTATCAATCGGAGTGTCTCTGTTAAAATGCCTGCTTATAACCACATAGTAAGGAAACTAAACAGTTCTGTATTTTACTCCTAGACAAGCACTTAACCACGGTTATACATTTTTATCTGACGTTTGATTCATGTAAACTTTGCAGTGCTGTACGTTAGTTTGGTGTTCAGACAGCTCATCACACACATCTTGTATGAATCGTATTTTAATGTAAAGGTTGCGGTAATAACCTGTCCAATGTAAAGCAACTACTCCAAAATGAAGTAGTACTTTTTGTTTGACATACTTAAATAGCATGGCTTATTAGTATGTTATTTTAACTGCTTCAAAGTTGCTACAGCTTCGATGAATTGCGGGGTGGGGGGTCCTGTTTTTTGACTCTGGTAATAATGGTAACTCTGCATATGTTGCCTGTTTTGTTTAATCAAACCTTGCCTGTATAGTCACTAATTTATTTATTTATTTAATTTTTATGTAGTCATTCGACAGATTTCGAGGTCCATAGAAACTGGCTTGCAATCACACACAGCTTGCCTGTCTCTCAGTGGTACTATGAGGTAAGTAGTCTGTAATAAAAAAAATAGGAGGATTACTCGCTATTACAATCCAAAAAACCTGGACCATTCTTATATTATATTGTATTGATGTATGTTTTTCTTAAGTCAAAGTAAATCCAGAATATGTCGTAGTGTTTCAGTGTTGAGACAGAGAACTAGCTCAGGATTACCAGATTAAAAAAAAAAAAAAAAAAAAAGTTACATTGGATTCACAAGAGTAAGATGAGATTCTTTTGTGTTTCCACTTGCATGAAAAACTTCGAAATAGTTTGCCGTAAAATATTAAACAAGACTTTATATATTCTCATTTCTTCTTTTATTTTAGGCTACTTCAGAATGGACACTGGATTATCCTCCATTGTTTGCGTGGTTTGAATATGGCCTGTCCCACATTGCTAAGTATTTTGATAAAGAAATGCTGGTTATTCAGCACTTAAATCATGCAAGTCCTGCAACAGTACTCTTCCAAAGGCTGTCAGTCATCTTAACTGATATTGTCTTCATTTACACAGTAAGAGAGTAAGTGTTTGTGCTGCTGTTTCAGTAAGTCATTTAATAATAGGGTTACCATATAACTGTGTGTACACTAGGACAGTTCAGGATTTTCAACTCACATCACAATGCTATCTGGTACGTTTTGTCCTAGTGTACATGGAGTCATACGATAACCCTAAATAATACAAAGTGGTTCATTTTAGTTGTAACAAGAGTATCTATTTGAAACATGTGTAATGCATGTAAAATTAACAAGCGTACTTACCTTGCTTTATATTGTCACAGGTGTTGTAGGTGTGTTAATGGGAGGAAAGAATCGAAGGAACTTCTAGAGGAACCAGCGTTTATTCTTGCCATGCTGCTGTTATGGAACTTCGGGCTCCTGATCATTGATCGTATCCTTCAATTCAGCAGGCAGAACCAGTTTAACATTTTTTGTTTTAATATATAGAGTAAATGTCTTGCCTGTGATGAAGGGACAGTAAACCAGATACAGTATGTAATTACACCTGTAAAATGGTATACAATGTAGAAACTTGAAAACTAGATGTATCCTGTAACAGGGTGGAAGCTGGGCACAAACTGGCGACCCCGCGCACCGCAAGAGAGCGTTTTAACCACAATCCAAAAGAGCCAGCTCATCTGCATTCATGGTTTTAGAGCTTTTAACCTCATCTCATCTCACCGACAGGAGGCAGAGAATCTGTAACGGCAGTGTATCACACAACACTGCCCGTTACAACTAGATTTGGTTCAGTATTTATTTACAACTATCATGCAGAAACCCTGGAAGGCTGCAGTTTACTTAATTACAGGGTTTAACACCAATATGTGTAAATAGTGATTTGATTGTACGCTAGCTTAAAACTAGTTTCAGCATTCATCGTTTTTTTTCACATTCAAATACAGTATTTAGATTTAGATCACCTACATTATTTATTCTTAACTCATGTGTAGATATTCATTTTCAGTACAACGGCTTCTTGTTTGGCTTTTTGCTTCTTTCAGTTGCAAGACTCTTGCAGGTAAACCAAAAATAAAAATGGTCTCATTATATTCAGTGTTAATATTCTCAGACCGACAGCTCATCCTGACTTGAAGTGATTTAAGAAGATCTGATGCAGGGCTTCCGTGCCTCCCACAAGTATACACAAAAAGGAAGGCAGAGAGAGAGCTTTTAGCCACTATCCTCCGAGACTGTGGAATGCATTGCTTCCTCATGTCAGAAGTGCGACAGTGCATGATTTCTTTCGCTTTTTAAAATGACAATTTAAACTGTGTTTTAAAATGTGTACCCGTCTTTCTTTTTTAATTTTTACATTTCTTTTTAACATTATATTATACCACACTGCTTTTTTATTTGCTTTTTCACTCCATTTAGAAAAAAAAAGATCTTAACCCTGTTTTAGTTTGACTTTCTTTTTGCTTTGAGAAACTTCATGTATGAAAGGCGCTTTATACATACATTTGATTTGGTGTTTCCCATGAAAAGTCACCTGCCTGGTTGAATGATATGGTGTGTGTTTCAGGATACACAGAATGAAGTCCAAACTACTGTGGATCCACTGAAGCAACCCAGTCAAATAGGCTGTATAGAAATGTTACTGTTGTACGTAGCATTACCTGGATATATAAACTTTCAGATGTAACTGAGCTCTTTCAGTCTTTAAAATGATTCTTGTTTTGCAGAACAGACATCTGGAGGGGGCTCTGGTGTTTGCTGTCTTGTTAAACCTGAAACACATCTACCTGTATGTTGCACCAGCGTATGGCATCTACCTCCTTCGCTCATACTGCTTCACGAAGAGCGCGCCAGGTACAGCGTGCTTTCAAAACCTGCTCACCTGGACACTTTCGGTTCTGCACTTTATTGTTTCGGAAATGTGATTTATAACTCATTTGTATTGCATAATGATGTCCCGAGCAAAGCATTTAACTGCAGTCAGTTCACTACTTGTTAGTCCAGTTTAGACTAGCCCCCGGATTGCTTATCTGTAGCTGTTCTGAGATGTTGTGTTCTAATGTCGTTCTGTTTTCAGATGGATCAGTTAAGTGGAGTAGTTTCAGCTTCACTCGTCTTGTTGCTTTGGGCACAATCGTCTGTTCTGTGTTTGCAGTTTCATTTGGGCCTTTCATAGCCATGGTAAAACTGTATTTTGTTTTTTATACCATAATAAATGATGTATTTTCTGCATGCCAAAGTTGGCTTCTTAAACACCAATTCAACAGTCTTACAGAAATGTTCAGATCACTTGTTTACATATTTTCTTTCTTTTTTTTTTTTTACAAGCAAAGACTTTTGAAATGTTAAACCTTTTCTCAAACACCCTAGATATGCTCAGAATACCCAGTTTATTTTCTATTACTCATCTGAGCTTTTTTAAAATGAATTACAGATTTACAATGTTAATTATGCACTGCAAGTTATACTTCAGTGTCTAGCATCAATTAAAAAAGTTTTCTATCTACATTAGTGGGACAGTATACCAGCTGCAACTGTCTTTTTCAACCACTAGAGGGAGACTGTTACACACTTAATGTTCTATGTCTGTGAAATAGTAAAAGACACATTCAGTCCCAAGGCATACTATCTTTTGTCGCTGATAGGGCGTTTTAGTGGCTGATAGTCTGTTATGCCTGTTATATGTAAAAGGGATTGTATTTTTTCACAGTGAGTGTTTCTGTTTTTTAGGGTCAGTTACCTCAGGTGCTGTCCCGGCTCTTTCCCTTCAAGAGAGGTCTGTGTCATGCCTATTGGGCTCCTAACTTCTGGGCTTTGTACAATGCGGTGGACAAAGTTCTCTCCATCCTGGGTACTGCACTGTTCTCATTGTTAACTTTATCAAAGTGTAATTCCTTGCATTAGTAGTAGGCAAAACCTTAATCCTAAATGAATCCTAAACTTAAAACTCACACTATGTTAAGTCACCTTTGTTCGATTTTGCTGAGTTGATTTTCAAAATATGAAACACTGCTTTCTTAACAAAGCATGAATACACACAGATGTCAAAGAGCCATGATAACATCTTTATTCACTGTAGCTAAATATGTGGTTTCAGCAGATGTGGACTTAAAGGCTGCCTCTTTTAAAAAGAAGAAATTCTAATTGAATTTCACCTTTAATGATTGCTAATGATTTGAGAAGAAAAATCGAGTCAGAGAATGTCAAACACGAGGGGTCTGTTGAAAAATCGAGTCAGAGAATGTCAAACACGAGGGGTCTGTTGAAAAATCGAGTCAGAGAATGTCAAACACGAGGGGTCTGTTGTTCAAGTATTATCGATTGAGCCTTATTTTGTAGGTTTGAAATTGAAACTCCTTGATGCTGATGGGGCTTCGAAGGCTTCCATGACTGGAGGTTTGGTGCAAGAATTCCAGCACACCGTCCTGCCTTCTGTGTCGCCCTTAACAACGTTCATTTGCACCCTTGTTTCAATCACAGTGAGTATCTGCACCTGCTGTGACCGTACCTAGACCCTCATGTCTTGTGCTTATTCAATTTATATGATAAGGATTGCCTTACATCATACAGCTGATTTTAAATATACCAAAATTCAATGCGTCACCTAAATGCACCAATTTCAAACAGTGTTTGTTTGGCTTCACAGACGTAACTAATTGGATGTTCTTATAAAATCAAATTAGATCAATTAGATTTATTTTGCAAGTGTATTTTAATTGCCTCAGATTTGTAAACATATATTTTGTCAAGGAGTTTGCCAAATACAGCTTAGTGATGTAATCACTTGTACAAATGCACACCTACAAACCCCTGCTGAGAAATCCTAACCTACCTGCTGAGTCACTTGCATGTGTCCTGTGGATTAAGACCTTGTAAACCTGCGCTGGTGTATCCCTCTTCCCCCAGCCTGCGGTTCTCTGCCTGTGGCGCAAACCTCAAGGACCCAGAGGCTTCCTGCGGTGCCTGATCATTTGTGCTTTGGGATCTTTCATGTTTGGTTGGCACGTGCATGAAAAGGCTATTCTTATTGCCATTCTTCCCTTGAGGTAAGTGACTTACTTTTAAATGCTGTGGTTTTGTTTTATTTTGTGCCATCCTAATTATGTCTCGACGTGATATATGACCCTAAAAGATAGACACTTTTTGAATCTCTTTGCATGGATGCTGTTTATTTAGTTTGAAACCTGCAGCTTCTTGATTTTTTTCCCAGTCTGTTACTGGTTGCCCCATCTTGTTAAATCAGGGTTCAATAAGGGTGCATATTTAAAGATACAGAACCACTATATGAATGTACAGCTAAATCCTCTGTGTTTTATTGCAGTTTAATGGCTGTGGACAATCGGAGAGATGCTGGAATATTTATAATATTGACCACCACTGGCCACCTCTCTCTCTTCCCTCTTATCTTTACTGCACCAGGTAACAGAGAGGGTGGGGGGTTAATCCATTTCAAATATGTTTTATTTATTTATTTGTTACAAAACCTATGTAGGATTAAACATGCCTGTCATAGTAATTCTATGAACTATTGGAAAATATATAGCAGTTACTTTATAAAAATTCATCCTTTTTTGTGCATTGTTTTCAGAGCAGCCCATCAAGATCTTACTAATGCTCCTGTTTACAATATACAGTTTGGCTTCACTACAAAGGCTGTTTAGGTAAGAGAATTAAAGGGTTCTTCCTCACTAAGATTTGTCATTTGAGTTTATTACCTGGGATATAGTTAAGGAGTCTGTACTTGCGTATGCCATGTTTTAAAGAGTCATTCTGAAGTCACTAGATCCTCAGATGCTGCTCAGACTTGTCCACATGCAACAAATGTCTGTCAGCAACTTCAGGGTAAACGATGACACTTCAAAAGTTGCAACACTTACATTTGTAATTTTTCTAGTGTGTATCATGATTTGAGTTAAATATCGTTTCTGTCTTTATTCCTGCAGAAAAGAAGGCAGTTTACTGAGCTGGCTGGAAGCCGTCTATCTTACAGGGCTGGTTCCCTTGGAAGTTTTCTGTGAAGTGGTGTATCCGCTGACAAGCTGGCAGCAAACCTTACCTTTCCTGCCTCTGCTGCTTACCTCAGTTTACTGTGCACTAGGAATAACGTACTCCTTCTTTAAACTTTACCTGTCAATGCTAACTGAGCCAGAGGGGATGCAAAAGAGAAAGGACCAGTAATGTGCTATTACTGTACCAATACTGTAATAATGGACTGCAGAAAGATTACTGTATATGAGGACCAGGATCATGGACATCTGCTGTGCAACAAGATGATTGAAATGTCTCTTATAAGAAACATATACATTTACAGTGTATAATTGGAATGGACCAAATATTATATATTTTTGGTTTTGGAATAAAAAGTCAGAGAAATAAGGATAAATATTGTAGTTTCATATATGTCAAAAACAAAATGACGAAAACTGCTGTCAAAATGTGTTTTTTTTCTGTGTTAATCATCTTTGTTTTCCATACAACAAAGCCAGCTATGTCTTTAACCAATACAAAGGGTTAAAAAGTGATGGAAACCAAACCCTAACAGGCACCAACACGTTATATTTATAATCGTAAAACTTGAGATATGAACATTGTTTTGAGTTTACTGTCACCATGTCACACATTTGAATCAATGCTAAACATATGATGTTTGTTTTCTTCGTAAAGTATATTTATGAATTGGCAGTAAATTAAGATTTTGTAATACAGCCAAATAAAACAATATAAAACCGACACCAATTCCTTTAGCACCTGGCTAAATATGTGATCCTAATACTCTTAAACTCTTTTTAAGCTACCACTATGAGATGCCTGCACAGTATTTCCGTCTTCCTCAAATAATCCTACCAGTTGCCTCTAAAGGCTAAACAGGTATCTCTTTTTGTACCCTTTCATTTGCAAAGAGGTATGTGCAGAAGGGAATAGGAAAAGGCTAATTCACTTGCTGCTCCTGCCTTGTTTTCAATACATTGTGTTTGTGGGTCTCAGCCTAGCCCCAGGTGGACAGTAGTTCACACCACTAAGCAGTTTAGTAGATGGCAGTCTCTTGTGTTCTGATCTGGATAGAGGTTCCATTGCAGAGCTCAGCAGGGATGCTTTCAGAGGCGCTATGCTATGCCTCACAAGCAACAACACCACTAGCTGCACACTTCTTGACTAACATTACATTCACCATTTAAAAAAATCCAGTTATATAAAACTGCTTGTTCCATTCTTTGGTCGCATGCATGTAAAGAAACAGAAATAGAGTATAAACAGTTTTAAATTAAAACCGCCTTGGACCACCACCACGTGTGAAGAAAGTTATAGTTGAGAAAGCATCAGCAGTACACTGTAGATTTATACAACGTTCATTAAATACAGTTTGCACTAGACTTGCTTATGTTTTTGTGGATGGAGAACAAATACAACGTAGCTTTAAAATGCATCTTGAAATGTGTCAACGTTATAAGTGTTTAACATCAATAAACACAGTAGGCATTGTTTTGCTGTGCTGTACTGCAGCGGAACCATTGTACTTGCAGTCAAAGTTTCTTCGACGGAAGTAGTATACATTTCCGTCCGCCTAGTTGTCCTTGGTTTCCTCTCGGTTGAGGTGACAGTAGTTGGGGGTTGTTGTTAATTTAATATTTTTGTCAGCAGTTGTTGGGTAGGGGGGTATTTTTCTCAGGTAGCAACCATGGAGCTGCTGCCGGTCGAAGCCAAGGGTCTTCCTCCCCCAGACATCCTGAATAGAAATTCTGCGTGGTTCGGACTGGTCGGCTGGTTCTCTGCAATGCTGCACAACGGACTGAACCGCAGGCCAGCACTCAGATCCGGTGAGCATATCATTAATATATACACGGGGATTTTACAAGAGGCAAATCTGATGTTGATTAAAAACATGAAAATGTGATTTCAGTGAAACCGTCCTACCCAGTATAATTCTACCACAGCTATTATAACTGTGAGACTCTCCATCCGGCATGATATTTCAGCTATTTTGCTCATTTGTTTTAAATGTTCTATACATAAACATTTCAGAGTCAGGTGGCATATAGCAGATTTGTGTACGTGTTTTTTTATATATATTTTTAAATCACACTTTCTAAGGTACAACTAGTATTAAGAAAATAATTCGAGAAAACAAACGTATCGACGAAGGCACTGGCAGAATCGTTTGTTTACTAGATTTTTTTTTTTAAGTTTTACCTGGCATTGTCTTGGTTCTGTCTCAACTTCCACGGTTCTGTTTGTCTTCCTTTCTTTAGGTGTGCACCGTCAACTGCTGTTGGTAAGCATTGGCTGGTTTCTAGGGTACCACATTACCAAATACGAGAATTATACATACGCCAGACTAGATCGAGATATGAGGGAGTACATCCGACTGCATCCAGACGAGTTTCAGGAGAAAGGTAAACATTGTTCTCTCATTTCTAGGCAGTTTATGACAAAATATTGCTTCAGTAAAAAAAAACATAAACATGCCCCTATCAGATATGATATTATGTTTTATAATAAAAAAAAACTGCTTAATTAACCCGTCCAGTCTTTTAATTATTTTTGTCAAGCAGAAGAATGCGAAATGAAGTTATATAATTCAAAAAATTAACTTCTTTATTGAGTGTATATGTAAGCCACCTCTATACATAGCCCGAGTATCCTGATCCTGACCCTGACCGTGTTCTTTCTTTTGTAGATAAAAGGACCTACGCAGAAGTTTTGGAGAAATTCACTCCCATTCGCTGATTCAGTATTGTTGACCTCAAATGGGAGAAATTTTATTTGAAGCTTGGTAGGGAGATGTTATCTGCTGTAAAGGGTAATTTGTGAGAAATGCTTGGACAGATACGTACAAAACATTAAACACGTGTATATGATAAATTAAACTTCTTTTTTTTTTCTCAGTGTGGTGTGTTTTGTTTGGATCATTACTTTGTGCTGGATGTAAAGAATATGCCTTTGCATACAAGCAGAATCAACATTTTTTAATTTGTGAGACATGAGACCATCATTTTTATTTTTTATTCAAGGCATGCTTATTAATATTATGCCTTTTAATACCCCATTTAAATAGATTTAAATTATTTCTATTTAAAATAATTAAATCAAGTCTTATCTTACACATATTTTTAAACCAAGAATGTACTTCAGTCATCTGCAGTTCCACTATTACCCAACAGATGGCAGTGCACTCGGAACACATTAGGAATAATGCATTTTTTAAATAAACAGAATTGTCGGAGTTAGAGTTTGTTACTGTTCAGTTTGCCTCAACTTTGATCAGTTGGTCAGGTATTACTATATGAGTTTATTGTTTTTAACTAAAAAAAATGTTTTTTGGTTTTTTTTCTATACTGTTGTGGTCAAAAGTAACATACATTGTCAAGCTAATTTTATCTCGTTACTAATGTCAAATAAATGGATGAAGTTTCACAATAATACCTGGTCGTGCAGAAATATATTTCAGCATCGCCGCAAAAAATAAACAATTAAGGGGGAAGTTCCCATTAGAAATCCCACTGTTTAGTCTACCAGAGAACAATGCATTCAAATGGATGTATTTCCTGTTTAATACAAATAGTCTGTAAATGACTTTTTATATGGGTTTTATATTTGTATTTACCGATAGTCAAACAATCTCTCAAAAGCATTTAATAGCATGTCAAGCACCTTTACACTTGAGAAATCCTCTTTGGTAGCACCATGTGCAATTACTCTGTGCTGTTGTATTTGTAATTGTATTTCTTTCCAATGTTAACAGCAAAATATCAATTTTCTAATAAGCGTGCTGCATTTGAAAAAAAAAAGTTAATTTAAAAAGCTTTGTCAATCTGGTATTGTGCATGTACCTGCTGGAAATACATTGCAACAAGACACTCGGCAAAGAATACGAATACTGTGAAAACAAAACACGGCTAGCAGGACCAGGCAATCAGATTAAACCATTTTATTAATGTTTACATTGGCTGTATGATAACTTTGTTTCTTGAAAACAGCAGTTGTTCGCTTGGTCATAGTAGATTCTTTGATGCTGGTGGATTGTTCTTTTTGCGTGGTTTCGCATGCTTTGGTTCTAGTTGGACAGGCCGATGACTTCTTTGTATCGTCTGGTGAGCACGTGGGACGACGTGGTGAGGTTGTTGAGAACCGAGAAGAGCCCCGTCAGGTGGAAATGGAAGAGGGTCTCTGGATCCGAGTCCTCCAGGGTCTCCATTGGGGCGCTGAGGGCTTTCCGCTCATCGGGGGGCATCAGCCCGCTCTCCACAACGTTCCTGACAGACTTCAACATGAGGTAGTATTCATATAGGTCTTTATTGTTGCCCTCTGCTGCAAAGGTGTCCTCGGGCTCCTTGGGGGGGACGTCCCGGAGAAGACTGGGCAGCATGATCGTGTGCTCCATGTTGCGCACAGCAGAGGTGTACCGGCTCAGGGTAGCAACCAGGCAGCTCTTCTGGTTCTTCGGCTCGGCAGACTGCATGGCTTCTTCCTGCTGTTCTTGTGTTGCTGCTGTGATCTTGTTGCTGGTGAGGAAGTCTCAGTACAGTGCGAATTCAAAGGCAGAATGCTTGAGGTTTTATAGGATTGACGGCTCCGCCCTGCCCTGGTTGTAACCATGAAGCAAGGTCTCTGGTGTTTGGATTGCAGTCACTTTGGCAGTATAGACAGTGTCTGTTGCCATAGAAATGGGGCACCCGGCAAATCTGAGGTCACTGACTTCATATCAGGAGATCAGATGATGAAAGCTGCACACTTTTATTCGGTTTCTTTACACATTCAGCAAGTTACAGACTGCAGCACCTTGTCTATACAAATAGGGACTTGAGACTCAAACATTGCATTAACCAGACAATATTAATAATTTGCAAAGTACTGTATGTATCAGAAGACGGGGGTGGGGGTCCACAGCAACTTACAGGGCAAGCCATGTGAGTGTGGTTCAGTCACTTACTCAACAGGGAGCTCATGATTGACTCTTCTGCTCTCAGGGTTACAGCAACATTGAGGCAATTTTGTAATTGTGCATTTCAAATCAGGCTTAGATTGATTACAACAACAACAAAAAAATATTTCTTTTGTTCTAGAGGTCCTTAACTTTGCTTTATGTTTTGTATGATTTGTATTGAAAAACAGTAAACAGAGTTCAAAAGAAAAACAATTAATGAAAGATGGTGAAAAGGTCCCAGCGTCTGCTGCTATCATTGTAAATGTGTTCAGGCTGTTAACTCAACTGCAGCCTATAACCATATACATTCCTGTGGTTTTTAATGTGCACTATATTTCTCAATAAACAGTAGCCCTGCTGCATTTCATTGTTGCAGGTAATATTGTATATTCAAAGTTTGCAGGGTTTCTTTTCTGTGTAAGGGAACTTTTTAAAAAGGTGGGAGTGGTACTTTTTGCTTTGTATTTGAAATGAAATGTGTATTGAAACAAAATCCCACTATCCCTTCAGTTAAACAGATTTGCTAAACAGTTCTCTAAAATTGGAACAGTTATTTGTTTACCTGGTGGAATTTAATGCTGTAACTGATTAAAATGCAGACAAAATGCCGAACAATTTATTATTTTCTCTTTAGCGTTTGAAACAAAGTGAATTTGAAATGCCCAGTCACTATTTTATCAACTTTCTTTAAAGTTGCTGTCATGATGGAAAGCAAGTCAAAATTCTGTTTGTCTGTTCAACTTTACGAGAACAGATTATAGATGCTTGCACAATCATCAGACCACCTGAGGTTACCTGTGTTCATGAAACTGTAAAGTCAATAAAATAAGTTAGCGCTCCTCATCAGGTGATTGCATTGTATAATCTATGATAGCTGACCTCAGTACACATTAAAAGTAAAAGTTCACTGGTCTAGGTCATCTTTAAATCATCAACAGCTAAAGACCTGGAAAAAATGTTAGCGTTGACCAATTAAAAAAATAATTGGTTCAGTGAAGTAATTGAGAAATCAGGTGCAATGAAAACGAGAAGACCCTGCGGCTCTCCAGTACCACATGATTTCCATTACGCGAGAGTAGATGTTAAAACTTCATGCTGATTTGAACTCGGCTCTCGCCAAGATAAGCACCAACTAAGACGTAGCTTTACAGTAAACTAATGTGATCCATATGTGTCTCCCTCCATTTACGTTTCCTTCCATATGATGATGTAGATATCCTTCTGTCTGGTGTTAATGGCTGAAGTGTAATGCTGGCTCCAGGGATCAGCTTATTTTGCCTCCCTGGCGCATCAGCACACACAACGGCTGCGATGCTGGCTCCGGGGATCAACCAAAGTGCGGCCTCCCCAGCGCATCAGCATGACAACCGTCTGGATTGAGCTAAGTAGGGTACATCTCTGGGGTTTTCAAGTGGGCACCTTCCATCCTCAGTGTTTCGTCGACTAGCCCACGACACCTCAAGAGGGCTCGACGGTGATTCTGGCGTCCCAGCATCACCCCCCTCCGTCCCCCACTCAACTCAGCCCAGCTTACTTACCTGTCCCCAGCCAGAATCTTTCCGTCTCAACCACAGCCAGTTGCTGCTCCTCTCTGCTGCTTCAGATAAGTTCTTCACTGTGCGACGCAACTCTTGGCCACTGAATCCGACGTCTCTGAGAAACCGGGTTGTAGAGTGTGCCACAAATCCTCGACAACCCACTTCCACTGGGTAAACCCGAACTCTCCATCCTCGCTGTTCCGCTTCAGTGGCTAGTTGAGCATACCGCAGTTTCTTCCTCTCATACGCCTCATCTACAGCATCCTCCCATGGCACTGTTAACTCTACCAGGTGAACAAGGCGTGCTGATCCAGATCACAAGACAATATCTGGTCGAAGGTTAGTGGTGGCAATCTCAGGTGGAAAAATAAGCCGTTGACCAACATCTGCCAGCATTTTCCAGTCTCTAGCAGCTTCCAGTTGTCCTGGGCGAGGATTGGTTTTAACACCTTTTCTTGGTGGTTGCTCTCCTGGGCGGAGGAATGTTGTCTTTTGTGTGTAATGTTTTGATGGAACAGGTGGCAACTTATTGGTCATGTTACGCTTGTCTTCCAATGCTAAGGCCAAACATCGCAGCACCTGGTCATGGCGCCAAGTAAACCGTCCTTGGCTAAGAGCCACCTTACATCCTGTCAAAATGTGCCTTAATGTTGCAGGTGATGAACACAAAGGACATGAGGGATCCTCTCCTACCCAGAGGTTTAGGTTCTGTGGTGATGGGAGAACATCATATGTTGACCTGATGAGGAAACTGATCCTGCTCTGTTCCATTGACCATAGGTCTTGCCAGCCAATCTTGCGTTGTTCCACACTCTCCCATCTCATCCATTCTCCCTGTTTGGCCTGGGAAATGGCCTTTATACACCTCATCCTCTCCTCCTGCTTTTGCACCTCGTTGACTACCATCTTCCTCCTTTGAGCTGGGGCCGCCTTGTGCCATGTAGGAGGAGTTGAACTGAAACCAAGACCCCCTCTTCCATGCTGAACTTGCCCCATGATATCACCAATTCGAAGGGCAGCCTTTGCATCTTCCACAGCTTTCTTTGCCGCCCACTTTCTTCCAGTTTTCAACACAGGTGCTGCCTCCCTTACGCATTTATCGCGTGACTCTACTAATGTCATTTCCAGTCTGACCTTGGCGCACTTAAACTCCTCGGTTAGAGCAGAGACTGGTAGCTGCAGTATTCCTTTACCATAAAGTCCCACTCTGCTGAGGCAGCGTGGAACTCCCAACCATTTCCTGATGTATGAACTGATTAAAGCTTCCAGCTTCTCTACTGTTGTCAAAGAAACCTCGTACACAGTCAGTGGCCACAGCAACCTCGGCAGTAGACCAAACTGAAAGCACCAGAGTTTTAGTTTACCTGGTAGAGCGCAGCTGTCTATGCTCTTCAACCCTTCCACTGCTTGTTGTCTAACTTCTCCCACACGAACTGTGTCCTTTAGATCCCCGTCGTACCATCTCCCAAGACTCTTCACTGGCTTCTCAGACACTGTTGGTATTGCCTCACCATTAATGAAGAATGTTTTATCTACTACTTTGCCTTTAATTATAGAGATGCTCCTTGATTTAGTGGGCTTGAATTGCATTCGTGCCCATTCAATGTTATTGGTTAATTTGCCCAATAATCGATTAGTGCAGGCTACTGTTGTAGTCATGGTTGTCATGTCATCCATGTATGCTCGAATTGGTGGTAGTCGCATTCCAGAAGCCAAGCGCTCTCCTCCTACTACCCATTTTGATGCCCTAATGATTACTTCCATTGCCATGGTAAAAGCCAGTGGAGAAATGGTGCATCCTGCCATTATTCCAACCTCTAGGCATTGCCATGTAGTGCTGAATTCTGAAGTTGAAAAACTGAATTGCAAATCTCCAAAATAGGCTTTCACTAAATTTGTTATTGTCATCGGTACACTGAAAAAATCAAATGCTGCCCAAAGTAGTTCATGTGGCACTGAACCATATGCATTAGCCAAATCCAGGAATGTCACATGGAGCTCCTTCCTCTCCTTTTTAGCTGATTGAATTTGTTGCCAGATCACATTGATGTGTTCTAAGCAACCTGGGAAACCTGGAATGCCCGCTTTTTGTATTGAAGTGTCAATGAAGCAGTTCTTTAATAGGTAAGCTGACAATCTCTGAGCAATAATGCTGAAGAAAATCTTGCCTTCTACGTTTAATAGGGAAATGGGACGAAACTGACTGATGCTTGTAGAATCTTTTTCTTTAGGTATAAAGACTCCACCTGCTCGACGCCAAGCTCTTGGTACAACCTGTTTTTCCCATGCCACTTTCATCAATTTCCACAGAATTCGTAGAACTCCTGAAGCACTCTTGTACACTCTGTACGGAACTCCATTAGGCCCTGGAGATGATGAAGCCCTTGCTTTTTTCACAGCTTGCTCTATTTCTTTCCACTTAGGTGCACAGTCCTCCATTTGGTATTCTGGTGGATTGATAGGTGGGATGTCTGACGGAACTGACATAGGCTCCTGCCTTTTTGAATCTGTATGTGTTTCCTCCAAATATCTCTCCAGCTCAACCTTAGATGCTTTTAGTGTGCCATTCTTCTCACTGGTGAATAACTTCTTTACAAATTTGAATGGGTCTTTATAAAAGTTCGCTCTCGCACGCTCCTTCTTTTTGTAGCGTTTCCGTAGGCGCTCAGCTCTGCGCAATGTTGCAAGCTTATCTTTTATGACCCTTTGTAAGAGATTGAGTCCCTCCTTCTGACTTTGTTCTGCTCTTCTCCATTGGTTCCTCAGCTGTCTCCTTTCTCTAACTAAGCGTTCAATCTCCTGCTGCCGTCTAGACTTTCCAGGAATAGTTTGTACTTTTTCCTTCCTTTTTTTAACTCCAAACCTCTCACTTCCATATGCGTAGATGATGTCCCCAAATTTATCCAGCTTCTTTTCAACTGTTCCACTTAATCTTTCCAATGCAACGCAGAGATCTGTGTTTACTGTGTCCCATGCAGTTTTCTCACAAGCTCTTGGCCATTTAACTCCAGGCTTGTGCCCGTTGAGGTTCTTTTCTCTCTTATGCTGGTTTGTCTGACCGGGTTCACAAGGATCATTAGGTTCATCACTAACTGTGTCCATGCAAGTCCTCCTCACATCTATGACAGGGGTGCTGATATCCTGCGAACTGTGGTTTGCTTCCTGTCGCTGGATTTCATTCGACTGACTTGACTGACTTCGTAAGAAGTACTGATCAATGCGAGGCCCTTGTCCCTTCTCCCTCAAGCATTTCATTCTCCCTTGATGAATCTTCAAACCCCTGACCGTTGTCACCTTGCTCCAGCCGCAGACACAAACCTGGAGTTCCATGTCTTTGTTAACTGCAGATCTTGAACTAGTCTTTTGTGAAGTACTCTCCATATTCATATCCGTTTCCGTTCCTAAGTCGTTAACCGTGTTGTCCAACGTTGAGTCATCGTCCGCCCCCGCTCTCGCAGACTCTAGGGGTATTTTTCTCTTTAATTTCTTAGAAGCCTTGGGCGGGTGTCTCCAGCATCCTGTAAACACAGAGCTGGATACTGCCGACAAGGGTAGCTAACCCTTACCAGCCCCAGTGGGGTCTCTTTCCTCCTGTCAGCTGTCTCTCCAGGCTGTCACAAGGTCTTTCCCTTGTTGCCAGCTGCACTATTCACAGCAGTCACTGGACGTATCCAGATCTTCATGATTTCCATTACACGAGAGTAGATGTTAAAACTTCATGCTGATTTGAACTCGGCTCTCGCCAAGATAAGCACCAACTAAGACGTAGCTTTACAGTAAACTAATGTGATCCATATGTGTCTCCCTCCATTTACGTTTCCTTCCATATGATGATGTAGATATCCTTCTGTCTGGTGTTAATGGCTGAAGTGTAATGCTGGCTCCAGGGATCAGCTTATTTTGCCTCCCTGGCGCATCAGCACACACAACGGCTGCGATGCTGGCTCCGGGGATCAACCAAAGTGCGGCCTCCCCAGCGCATCAGCATGACAACCGTCTGGATTGAGCTGGATTGAGCATGGTATAATGAAAACACAACTGGAAATAATAAGGCTGTAATTCTGTCAAGGGTTTCTGGTGACATATAAATCACGAGAGCCCTAAACGTACAGTTTTGGTGTGTATTATTTGTTTTTAACACATGACGATGTAACAGACAGAAATTGTAGAACTAGCAGTGTTTATTTTTAACAATTGAAGAAGTGTTGAAGACTATGTGTATTATTACTGTTGGTATTGAGGTTTGCAGTTTTACCATCCTTTTTATACACAGGCCTCGCACCACCACCATGTATAAGACTGTAAAACACACACATTTATAGGGAAAGTATCCCTCCCCATCTATTAGAAAAAAGTGATGTTCTACATGTAAAATGTATATATACTTTCAACAATGTTACTTCAATGTGAAATCCACTTTCCAGAAGCCACGTGTGCAGTGGTATCCCAAGTATGAATTTACCTTAAACCAATCCATTTCTGCAACAGTGACAGCCAAGTCAGATACCATTGTGTTCATGCAGGAAAAAAAAAAAAGATTTTGCCTGAACCCAATATTATTTTTTCCTAATTTAGGCATGGATTATTAGAAAAATGTAACCTCAGCAGTTGCATTGAGCTTGAGAACATCGAGGCATTAATATTCACATTATAAACTAGACTGCTGGCAGAGGAGAGCTGTCGCTAAAGTTCAGCCAAACGATGACACTGGAAGATTATATTGTGTAATCACAAAGTTTGTTCATTTCAAAATATGTATACACACTCATATTCTCCTACAGTCACGGGCACATAACCAACCTTCACACATCTGATTTCTAAAACACATAATCTTAAATGGTCTTGAAAATAAACACTTTATGCAGTTTACCCTTTTAGTTTTATAATTATGCTTATGGTATTATATAATGCAGAAGCATGGGGAAAACCGTGGAAACCTGTTAAATTATCCTTGAAAGGAAGCCATTTAGAAATGCAGTTATGAAAATAGTATGAATTATACTACACACACGGTCGCACATGGCTGTGAAACTGTTTATCCAAAATAAGATTGGACTCGTACAAAAACTACAGTATGGGACTATGCATTCTCGTAGGTTGGAGTGTTCACAGTTATCATCGATGCATGCATGCTGTTTGCATTGCTATTGATGGGCAAAAAACAGCCGGGAACCCTTTGACATGGCAAACCTTTATGATTGCTATCAGAAGTTAAAATCAGAATAAAGGAATTAAATAAACACTGAACCAATACTATATTTAGATTCAAATGTTTCTCAGTAATTTATCTTTTTCATTTAAAAAAAAATCAGCCGCAGTGCTACAAAAGTCCAGCAGGTGAAGCTAGTGAACTCACACTGCTGGACAGTACTGTTACACCATTTTTGTCTTTCAATAATGGGCATACTAAGAACAAACTATTTGATATTTGATCAAATCTTAAATAGTTATGCAGTGCAAAAAGAAGCTAGAAAGATTAACGAAAATACTGTCCAATGTGTAGTGTCTGCACCCTAAATGATAGGATCATGTGTGAATTTCCTCTGGCACGGAAACTGGGTGATCCACTCTCCAAATGTCGTGCCCCAGGTGGGTCAGACCCGAACAGTCCAGGTTTATTGTTAGGTCTAACTTTTTTTTTTTTAACTGTATCTCATACTCATGATTCTATATGACATATGCATCCACAATGTTCTAGAATTTTCACATACTAGCCCTGTATTTAATGTATTATGCATTGTTTATGATTTATTTATTTATTTATTTATTACTGTACTTAATGTATTTTGCATTGGTTTTTACGGTATCGTGTAAAGAGCTTCACTATGGTCCACTATGAAAGGTGTTATATACAGTAAAATAAAGCTTGATTATTATTATTATTATTATTATTATTATTATTATTATTATTATTATTATTATTATTATCCAGTTAATAAAGACATTTTAATGGAGCATACAATGCAAGTACTGTGTTTTCTACTTTTGCAATCGAAAATACTAAAGAAATTATATCTATGTTAAAAAAAAATAAAAAAAACTACATCCCCATTAAAAAAATTATATGAAAATAGATATCCAGCTGTGAGAGACAAGGGCAGTGTTTTAAGCCAGTGTCATTCTTGCACTTCCACAGTCTCACCATAGAGGAGGAAACCTGACTGTCCAATCAATCCATGATAGTTATCTGAATGTCTTTCTTCTGTTTGCAGTCTTCTCTGGGTGTGGGTACTTTTAATACTTATTACTGGTAAATGATTTCCTTTGGATGTGGTGTGTGCTGATCCTGTGGAGACAAGTCTACTTACAAACAGTTGCAGCTGTGTACACCTCTATCACATTCCCAGGGACTACAGTAATTGCACAAACATTCATATCCTCAGAGATTTCATGTTTTCATTCTTCTCATCCTTTTTTTTAAATTATTGGGACACTTCTTTTAGAATAGTATATTTCCCTGGGGGGTGGGGGGTAGTATACACTCCTGCTGTGGGCAGATGACAGCAATGTGACACAATGTTATTAGGACAGAAGCCCTACTCAAAATAAGCGCTGGTCATTTGAAGCAGGCGATGCTTGTGTGCCATAGTTATAACCCTGCAGCCGTGTTCTAAACCAGTGTTAGCCCCATCGTTTGCTTACAGCCAAGACTGGGTGTTGCTAACCATACAGCCGCTGCTGTAGACCCTACACCAGGTCTACGGGACACTGAAGTTGTGCGCTGGTTCCAGTAACCTGGACACCCAGAAGACCAGGAAAGACCACTCATTGTGACACCACAGGGAAGTTATGGAGTCTCCTGTAGGCTCTTGCAAGGCCATTTTTTGTTAGTGCCACTTGCGAGTCACCTCAAAGCTCTCAATACAGATACAGCCTCTTCTGCAGAAATGGAAATAAATATCTCAGGTAAGTACTGTATTCCCACACTATTCAAGCTGTCATTTAAACAGGCTCACTCTCTTCCCCATGGCCACGGGGGACCGGACCCACAGGGCTTGTTAAAGCAGCTTGTCACCAGTTTGATGAGTCTCTTCACCTTGGTTTTGTTTGTGACTCCATTGGTCTTTAATCATTAATAACCGTCACCTGTCACATTACTGTCAAGGTACTTTTTTGATTCCTAATTAACGATATAGATGCCAGTTTGCAAAGTGATAAGACACGATGATGTAAAAAAAAAAAAAAACACACACAGCTTCCTAGCGCATATATATTCCGAGCCATTGACTACAGGTGTCTTGTTTGATCCTGGGAAAGCAACTGAAGAACCTAAAAGGTACTTATTTTATTACTGCGGAGGCACATTGTTGAACAGTTCTAGAGGGTTGTGTTGTACCTTTCTGTTGTGTCATGTACCATTATGTAAATGTATTGTGTAAAAGGTGGTTTTGATGTGTTTTTTTTATTTTTATTTCTTGTACATGCTTATCATGTGACGACACACTCTATCGTGTGTTTTGGCATGGTTTATAAAAACTCTCATTATATGATATTGGAATTTCATAATTACATAAGTTTATGAATTTCAAAACAGTCCTTTATATTATAGCATTCTCAACCAATTTTTTAAAACGTGTTCTTGTATTTTATTATACGCAGGAACGAGTATGGTGAATGTTTCTGGACAGAGTCTGGACAGTTTGATACACCAACAGGATTTAATGGTGGAGAAGGACTGGGTGTTTGTGCTAAAGGTGTCATTTGCATTGGCAACCCCCATTTTCTTTATCTATGTGAACTGCATCATGTTATTTACCCTGTACAGCAAAGCCAGCTTCCGAGAGACCTCCCGCTACATCCTCTTTGCCCACATGCTGTTCAACGATTCCATTCTGCTGATGACCAGCGTGCTTCTCTATATCCTTGCTTTAGCATGCCAGCACATAATGAGGGGATTGTGTGTTTTACTTGTTTTAATATCAGGCACCACCTTCATAAACTCACCCTTGAATCTTGCAGTGATGGCACTTGAGCGCTATATAGCCATTTGCCTCCCTTTGAGACACTGTGAAATATCCACTCCTAAAAGAACTGGAGTGGTCATCGGAGTCATCTGGGTTTTGTCTTCCCTAGAATATGTAAGTGACCTCTTGGCTGTATTAGCCACACAACCCTCCAGTTTTTTTTTGTTGCCTGTGTATTGCACACGTGAGATGCTGTTCGGCATGAAATGGCAGCCAGTTATGAGACAAGTGTTTGATTGTTTATTTTTTCTGTTAGTGTCTTGCATTATAATATACACATATGTTGCAATAATGCTGCAAGCCAGATGTGTCAGCTCAGATAAAGCATCAGTGTCGAAGGCGCGCAACACGGTGCTGCTGCACGGCATTCAGCTGCTGCTGTGTCTCAGCTCCTTTCTGTATGGTGTTATCGAAGTCATGCTGGTGCGCCTGGAAAGGTCTTCCTTCATTCACATGCGATACGTTAGCTTTATGGTGCTGATCATTCTTCCCAGGTGTCTGAGTCCTCTGATATACGGTCTAAGAGATGAGAACTTCAGGAAGCTTTTTAAATATTATTTTACTTTTGCCTCAAGCAAAATAAAGCCCCTTGCAGGCAACGCTTAATGAATGACAGCTTTAGAGGCAAGAAGTGAGCCCCATTGTTAAGGAAAACTGGTCCATGATTTCAAAAACACCTTAACGTAAAAATGATCAGAAAGTCAAGTAGACAAAAACTTTATATAGTACTTTATCAGCATGAAGCCAAAATGTCTTTCCTTAAAATTGAAATTTGGCCCAACAATCTGTTGTATATGCTTAATATTGCAGCAGTGTGGGCAGCAGTGTGGAGTAGTGGTTAGGGCTCTGGACTCTTGACCGGAGGGTTGTGGGTTCAATCCCAGGTGGGAGACACTGCTGCTGTACCCTTGAGCAAGGTACTTTACCTAGATTGCTCCAGTAAAAACCCAACTGTATAAATAGGTAATTGTATGAAAAAAATAAAGTGAGATCTGTATAATGTGATATCTTGTAACAATTGTAAGTTCACCTGGATATGGGTGTATGCTAAGAAATAAATAATAATGGTACAAATTAGTTGAAATGATGGTTGAAAATAAGTTGTACCTTTCTATTGCTGATGTGTTTCTTGTAATAATATTCAATATGTTGTCATTCTAAGTAAAAGCAATCAATAAAGTGAACTCTTCATTTGAAATGAATTCTTGTTTCTTATTGAGGGTGAAGCGAGTTGCGTCTGCAAGTCACGTTGAATCAGTTCTGTCCTGGCTGTGAGTTAAAAAATATTACTCAGCATGAGAGATGGGGTGAAATGTCTTTCAGTATCATGGGAAGACTGCAGGTGGAGCCTTGTCTGTCTGAGTTAGTAGGTTTGTATTTACAGGCAATGTTAAACAATGTGCTATTTAAATCCTTGGCTGGGTTTACATATTCACTGATGTATCTTATTCTTAAAACTGAACTGCCTAATACATTTACATAACCTTTTATCCCTGTAAAAATTCCATTCACTTTAATTCTCATTTAAATGAGAGCAGGTCATCTAATTCGCTATCAGATAACCTGAATTTGAGTAAAATCATAAGATCATTGATTAATATCCTCCATTTAGTGGATGAATAAATTCAAAGGGTTTATCTTGCCTTGTTATATTATGTTATAATGCCGTCTTATACATTGCATAGTTTTACATACAGCATAGTGTTATGTTAAATAGTAGTTCATGAGTACAATCTTAATAATCTTTTCATTTATAATAAGTCAATAAATCGTGTGGTGAAATAATTGTGCACAGTTTGAGCAGCGAGAACCAAAGTGCACAAGATTATATCTCTGAGAACAATAAGAGGCACACGGCATGTTAACTTACTGTTAAATGCTCAAGCCTGGCCACCTGCAACATCTGAAGCTCCAATTGTTTAAGGAAGCTTCCTGGGTGGAGTGTGTAAAGAGGTTAGTGATGTATTCACCTCAAGGGCACAGGGTTCAGGTGTGCCGTGTGTATAGGAGGTTCTCCTCAAAGATAATATTTAAAAGTTTTCTTTTTTTTTTTTTTTTCCTGGAGTAGAATTTTTTTTGCACAGTAAAACATGCCTTGACCTGAAAAACTCATTTGAACCCCTTAAGGTACACAAGGAATTGAGCATGTGTTGTTCAGACGGTTTCTTCTTAAAATACATTTGAGAGTGACTCAAGTATCACGTGGAGGAAACTGACGACCAGTTCCAACTTGTCAGTACATTTTAAACCCTGTTTCGTGCACCTCATTGTAAAAAGAAAGTTAGCCTAATTGTATTTGTGGGACACTTATGTCCCTTGTACCTTAAATGGTTCACTGTAACACAGAATGGAAATTCAGCTTTTAAAACTGTTTAAAACATTCAAAGTTGGCTGTTATCTTGCAGTACAAAAATCAGCTTGAGATCGACTTGACAGCTTTTATTATGGAAATCGTCCCAGAGCCCATTCTTTCCTTTCAGTAAATGCCTGTGATAAGTCACCAGGCGCTTTGAGATGCTTGCATTTACAAACGGCTTAGTGGATTAAACAGGGAATGGAAGGTCAGTTAAATACTCAGTAGATTGCTACAATTATGACATCTTAACCACACACGGGGTATGCAATGTTAGAACCTAAATACTCAAATATTCTTCTCAGGTGATGGAGTCCCGTGCACGTATTATGTAATGTATAAATGATGCATCTCCTTGTTTCAGTCTCGATTGAAAAGACAGCAGACCTAACAGACGTTAATAGAAGGCTGCTATGTGGTGCTCTGTTGACAGGTTGTCATGGACACCCGGCAAGCTTTGTTTTGTTTAATTTACCTATATTTCCTTTGCAAGCGGTTTCCAATTCACTCACATAGAGACTTCAAATATAATGAAAACATGAATCCACACATAGTATTATGATGGTTACTTAACAGTTTTAAGACAATCTGATTGTATCTCATCTCAGTTTAATATGTACTGGTGTCATCCAATTAGTGTTGTAGTTTAACCACCTGGAAATGCTTGGTTTTGTCAACTGTTCTTAAATATTTAAAACATTATTCTCTGGAGAAAATGTCCTGGCAAATTAGCTCTACACAAATACTTTGATTGCATCCACAGTGTTTTCAAATGGTTCAGTCTGAGGACATCTAAAGATGCATTAAAGGTAACTAGTTATTAACTCTTAATTGTACCATGCAATAAATTACATGAAAAATAGAAATAAAGTCGCCAGAAGCTAAGCATATGAAAGAACACGATTAACCATGTTGTTAGAATATAAAAATGAAGAGTACAGGTTTTTTTTTTTTGGTTTTTTTTAAACCAGCAGCAACAGTTGTTCTGTAACCTGGAAGATTTTATCGCAATGAATATTCAAAGATGATCTCTTATATGTTGTGTATAATAATTATTATGTATGTATTCTTTGTTTTATATACAACCATGTTGCTGTTAATTTATTTTAATGTCTTTAACCCAATCAACATTAACAGTTACTACAAAGAAGAAGACACAATTACAGGTAATTTATTTGTTAATTATTACGCTATAATTCATGTTAATTATTACCTGGTTCACAGAAAGTATGCCCATATTATCTTGAAAAGGAAAACTTTTAAACTAAAAAATAAATAAATATTTTCAATATACAATAGGCCTAATGATTGCTAACCAGTAGCAGATAATATTTTCTTTAATAATTTTAATTTAAAAAAAAAATTGCACTGCAAAGATTGTTCAATGTTCAAGGTGACACTTGTCTTGTCAATTACAATTGCAGAAACCAATTTTGGAGGAACAACGAAGTGAAAATAACCCACCACACATTCTTATTTTGGACGTATTTATTGATAGGTAATATTTGTGGTATTACATTTACTGAAGATTTGACTTTGTTTTTTCTTGGATCCTAATCGCATTTCTTTACCTAAATCTAGGGTATACAGCATGGTCCTAAACACTACCAGCAACGTCAGTACCACTGCAGAAGAACTACAGGGAACCCACGCGATTGCTAACTTTCAGATGGCGTTTTCACAGACACTGGTCTGCGTCTTACTATATGTGAACTGTGCCATGATCTTCACATTCTTCAAAAAGGAGGCCTTTCGAGAGAACACACGCTACATTTTGTTTGCGCACATGCTGGTCGTCGACACCATGCAGCTGGCGTTGGTTGATTTGGCGGTCGTGATAGTCTATTGCCGCATCTTCCCACCTGACGGAGTGCGCATCCTTCTGAGCATGTTAATGTTCGCTTTAAGCTGTCACACACCTCTGACTCTAACTGCAATGTGCTTGGAACGCTACGTAGCTATTTGCATGCCACTAAGGCATGCCGATATCTCTACAGTCAAAGCTGCCTGGGTTAGTATTGGCATTGTTTGGGTTATTGGCTGGGTCCCCACCAGCATTGATCTCTTTATTGTCATAGCAACAAAACGACCACCTATTTACACGGAAGGCGTATATGTGTTTTACGAAATTATGTTAAGGTACCCGTGGCAATACATTCTGAAGTCAAGCATCTGTTTGTTCTATTTTGCCGTAATAGTCGGAATTGTGGCATTCACCTATATTCAGATAATAAGGGTAGCTAGATCTGCTTCAGCAGATAAAAACATCACGTCCAAAGCTTCCAACACGATAACCCTGCATGCTTTTCAGTTAGTGCTTTGTATAGTCGTACTCATTTGCCCTCTTATAGAAGCGGAGGTAAAGAAAATAGACGCGAAAAGCCTATCAAGCGTGCGGTATTTTGACTTCATTGTCTTTACTTTGTCCCCGCGCTGTTTAAGTCCACTTATCTATGGACTGAGGGACGAGAAATTCAGTAGGGTGCTTAAATATTATATTATTTGTGGATTGACAAAAACAGTGGTCCCAGTTGCAGTAGACGTGTAGACATTCAAACTAGTTAATCATATATTTCATCACAGAGTGAAAATGTTATGTTCTTAATAATCTTCAGACCCACAGCTTTTTAGAATGGTAGGCCTACAAGATAATGCTGTATACTTTCCGTGGATATTTACCCTGATACATCCCTAAAGTCAAGTTATGTCAGTCTTACCTCAAAAGGGATGAATTTTCTGTCTGCAAAAGGTTAAACAATTGAAAATCCTGTGATATGTATTTCATGTACCACAGTTCAACGCCCTTTTACAGTACGTCTTTAGAAAAGGGTATAGATTTTAATACACAAAGAATATTACATGTGTCTTTGTTTTCAATAATTCCTTTTGAAAGTCTAATTAGCGTCTGTGTAGAAAAAACACACTTTAATGTTATTAAGAAAAATAAAAACGTGCTTGTGTTTTGTTGTTGTTTTCTTCTTTAAATGTAACATGTAAGATAAAAATGCTCAGTGGAGTAAAACGTTTTGTGTTCTCTGTATGTGTCTTACTTGGAAAACTAGTTGGGTTGTTAATTAGTTCCTCTGCTTGTGTGCTGGATGTTTACACAAGAGATATCTGCATCCTGAGAACACTACAGAAGCACATAAACTCTAATGAGGCAATTAAAGCAATGCCAGCCGCTCTGTGATTTATGACAATATGGAAAACATCTTCTGTGCAGTAATGCCAGGGTTCCAAAAGCATTTTACCTGAGGCCCACCTGTTCAGCTGCATTAGGCACTGAAGCACACTATTAACACTTACCAAACTGGATAGACAGCTCTGTTTTAAACTAACACACAGCAAGCAGTTTAATTTTTGTGTTGACTTCAATTCCTCAAAGGAGAGCCCTTGATATACATAAATAGGAATTATTTACTAGGTTCTTGATAAAGCTGAGGAAATTCGAAACCACTTTGTCGCTTGGGCTAGGTTTCAGGCCACTGCATGACACACCAGGGAAGATACAGCAAAATGACCTCAAACTAGGTCTCCTGGAACCAGGTTTTAAGCCACTTTTCCTGAAATAGTGGCTTTGTGTTCCCTCAGCTTTACAGAGCACCTCTCCTCCCCTCCTTCCCCTGATCCCTTGCTCCCCTCCCATTGTCCACCTTCCAAAATCAAACTTCAGCTGAAACAGAAGGAACCCAGCAAATTGAAGAAAGCTAGCTCTCTCTCTCTCTCTCTCTCTCTCTCTCTCTCTCTCTCTCTCTCTCTCTCTCTCTCTCTCTCTCTCTCTCTCTCTCACACACACACACACACACAAATAAACAGCTCAGACATTTATTTAGGGGTTTAAGAGTCGTCTAAAGTTGGTTCTTTTACTTATTTTAGAATTAAATTTGGTATTTTTACTTTCAAACAACAATGACAATTTGGAGCTTTAAGAATCTAGTCCTAAATGTTTTTTAAAAATTAAAACCCTTATTGAATCTTGTGCATGTCCCATAGAGTTCACTGGTTTTATTCTAGATTGGAAATAACTAACTGCTGTTAAAGGAATACTATTCATTTCTTACCTGTTTAATTTGATGCTACGTGTGTTCTCTATAACTCTATTAATTTGATGCTACGTGTGTTCTCTATAATTCTCTTATGTTGCTTCTGCTGAGATCACAACACTAAATAAAACAACTTCTGAAAATACTTGTCAATGTTGAAATGCTTTCTTATTTTTTTAATTTTTTTATAAATATGTACCACAGATGTCAGAAACAAGACAGCCAATCCAAAAACTAGTTCTTACTTAGATGCCTGGATCAACCAATAAAAACAAGGTACTTGTTGAGGTACCAAATCAGTTCTGACTAATAGCTTAGATGAGTGGAAATGATAGTAATTATATATGTAATCTGTCTAATGTGCCTTTATATAACACATGCTCTGAAACATATTCTCTAAACATGCCATAGTTTATGTTTAGAGTGTATTGGTGAAAAAAATGTGTTATTTATATACACAGCTATGGCCAAAAGTTTTGCATCACCCTATAGAATAAACAAATTGTGCTTCATAAAAGTCGAATGAAACCTGCTGAATAATGTCACATACCACTTTATTTCCATATACTTATGAAAAACTGATCAAAATTGAAAAATGTGACATTTTGAAGTCTAACATGAAATATTGTAAATATAATATAAGTTTGTAGTTTCTTTGATTACATGATGTTAAAAAAAACATCTCGACTCCTTCTCCCAACTCTCTGTAGACTCTGCTACCTCCACCCTCTTCTCCTACCTCACCTCCTCCCTTGACTCCCTCTGTCCCCTCACCTCCCGACCTGCTCGCCCCTCCCCTCCCCTCCCCAACCCTGGCTCTCCTCTGTGCTCTGCTCAGCAAGAACCACACTGCGATCTGCTGAAAAGAAATGGAAGAGAACCAAACTCCCTGCTGCCCTAGACCTCTACCGCTCACTCCTCTCCTCCTTCTCCTCTACACTCTCCTCTGCTAAATGTTCTTATTTCCAATCTATAATCCAAGCCTCCACTAACAACCCACGTAAACTATTCTCTACCTTCTCCTCCCTCCTAAACCCACCCTGCTCCCTATTTTACTGCATTTAATCCTGTACTTTACAGAGTACTGTACTGTAATCTGCCACAAGTGTTATTCAATCTGTAGTTTGCATTTAATCGTATCCTGACGTAACTATCACTGACACTGTTATCTGCTCTAATATTGATTCGTATTTTGTAATATACTTGTACTTACTAAAAGTGAAGTCATTGTATTGTATCTTGCTCTTAATTGTATTAATACTTGTACTGTGATTCTTGAAATGTATTTGTTTACGACTGTAAGTCAACCTGGATAAAGGCATCTCCTAAGAAATAAATAATAATACGAATAATAATAATAATGATGTTCATATCGGGGTTTTTTTTTTTAAATTATGTCTCAATCCTAAAATTCTAGGTGATGCAAAACCTTTGGCCATAGCTGTATACTATCTCCAAAAGCCTCTAACCACACTAGACTTTCTATTAGCACTCATTATAAAAATTATGCATGTAGCGTAAAACTATTTATCCCTTGAGAAAAATGAGCTAACAAAATAATGAAAAGACACCTCCTAGAACAGTGACATGTCCTTGTCCCCCAATGACACCAGCATATAAAACATGAGCCTTTAGGTCCCTGTATCCCAACATGCGTCAGTGTGCTCATGGTGGTAAGTTAAATTACTTTTCACAATTCACATATACTGTATAGGTAACTAGCTCTGCTAAAGCTCAGTTAAATTCATCAGGACGCGGACTGACTTCTAGCTGAAGCATTTCTCATTCAATATATTTGATTCTTGAAGTATTTCTGCACGCTTAAATGAACAAAACCAAAGCAAATTCAATGCTGAGACAAAATCTCTTTACCCGTTTGAAATGGTTTAGTATTTTTTTATTGGTGGACTTTAAATGTATCCTCTGGGCAATCTCTCGTTTTGTAACAGTTCTTTAAAGTTGTGATTCACTAAAAGTAAAAACAAAACAGTGATCTATTATTTTATACATGTTTTTTTTAAAGGCAAGTAACCACTGTTCCATTTTCTTCCCTAATGTGTACTTTTGGCAGGTGTTGGTTAATTAATAACAATAACCCATGGACAACTTGACTTTCCTCCATGAAAATGCTACCCAGCCAGACTTCACTTTGACTGCTGTCACTGTGTTTAAGATCTGCGTGATCATTCCCTTCTTCTGTATCTTCATGTGTTCCATTATTTTGATGCTCTACACTTTTTACTCACAAAGGCAGTTATGGCAGAGTGGACGCTACGTTCTGTTTGCCCACATGCTAGTGAGCGACACCATCCACCTCTTGTCCAGTATAGTGTTATTCCTTTTGTTCAAGGCCAACGTCCAAATCCCTTTTGTGTACTGCCAGCTCCTAATATTCATATCTAGTGTTTCTTACATGGTCACACCTATCAATTTGGCAACCATGTCTCTGGAGCGCTACATTGCTATCTGCAACCCACTGAGGCACGCTGAAATATGCAGGGTGGAGAGAGGCTGGATTGTCATATTAATGTTTTGGATCGTTAGTTGTGTCCCTTTCATTGCACACATTTCTTTGGAAGGACCGTTGGCTGATAAAGATATTTATTCTGGAACACTCTGCAGAAAGCAGAGTGCTAATTCATCACCTAGTCAAAAACTCGCAAACGTCGTCTCTAGCGGACTATGTTTTGCTGTGGTTGCCACCATCGTTCTCTACACTTATGTCAGAATCTTGCTAGAGACTAGGAAAGTCAGGGCAGATAAAGCTTCTGCTAGGAAAGCTCTCAAAACAGTACTATTGCATGGGATTCAGCTGGGTTTATGCATGCTATCATTCACCTACCCTGTCACTGAAGATATCATTCAACGTCAGGACATTTGGTTTAAGGATCATATTGGCTTTTTAAATTACTTTTCTTTCATGTTGTTGCCTAGGTTCCTCAGCCCCTTAATATATGGGGTGCGGGATGAGACTTTCAAAAAACACATGAAACGAAACTTGCCTTGCTATTCCTCAAAAATTACACCTGAGTAAGGCATAGTGGCATATTGAGTTCTGCTATATGTCTTTTAGTCAAAGGATTCAGATTTCTTTGCTGTCTTATTTAAAAGGCTCTTTTATTGACAAAGCTATTTTGCTTCCATGCTGGGTACTGAATGACACCATGCAAAGCTAAATGAAAAAATAAAAATCAAATAATAGCCATGTGATGTCCAACCTGTAATAATTATTTATAACGTAACAGGGAAAACAGAATTGCAAGTAGAGTATAAGGCCTATTTAGTTAATCAAGTAACATGCAGTAACATACTGGGACTAATAACTCAATTCGGCATGGAACTACGGATAACATTGTGCCAGGTCTTCCACCATGGGCCATGGCCCATTAACACTGAGGGAAAAGGATTAATAGCAATTGCTCGGACAGGGTGAGACAGATGTAGTACAATCCAATCACAAGCTGAAGATGTGCTTTGCGAAAAACTTTCAACATATTCAATGTGTTCATTTTTATTTATATTTAAATATATTTATGTAAAGCATGCATTTCTTAATTAATAACTCCTGAATAATGATAACTGTGTCTTTCTTAGTGAAAACAATTTCAATAGATAACTACATTTTATAAAAAGAAAAATACTTTATTTTATGTACACAAAAGGTTTAAATGATTAAAAATGTAATGTAATAGAATGGCTTATTTTTACTTTGTAAATAAATGAATAAACTGAAACTTGAAAGCTCACCTCCAGCTCAATACATATTTACAACAGACTCAGTTAATATATGTACTAAAAAGGCACTGTACCCAATGAGCTGTACACCTCTCTTCAAATCATTGTAAATTGGTGTATGCATTATCCTATGAACCTAACCTAGTAAGGGTCTTTGTTAAAGAAACAAACATTGATGAGACTGTGTACTGATGAATAAAGACAGTTCAAAATACATGTTTTATCATAAAAGTCTGCTGTAACTTCAACAGTTCAGCTGTATGCACATCAGGATTTGCTGTGACCGTGGTCAGCTCTGCTTAGATTTATGATCGGGGTTAATAAAGACTAGCCGTGCTCCACAAGCCCTGGCCTTTCCTTTAAAAGAGTGCCCCATAAGCAGTGGCACTCTGCTTAAAGTGGGGGTGCTGAAAGCCATTGAACAAAACTGTAACCCCTGTATATGATGGAAGCCATGCAAAGCCAGGGGGTGCCGCAGCCCCAGCACCCATAGTTCCAGCGCCCCTGCCCACAAGACATAACCAAACCTTGCTGTTCAGAAATTAAAATGTTATTTTATTGGCCCTTACACGAACCTCAAGTTGTCTTGCTGTAGTTTCAGTAACATAAACAAAAAGAAAAATGATTTGATGAAACAAATAAATTGGTGTCCATGAAAGCTGAGGGACTAATAGTACAATGCTAGGGGTGCCACGGGATGTAAACCATTATATAAGCTGAGACCATACAGAGGGGCCATAAATGTAGCTTGAGTGAAATGGGTTTGGTGGAAAGGGTTTCAAATCACAGTTGTAAGCTAGAGGTGGCAGAAGGCTGAACTACCCCACAAGCTGAAGTGTCCAAAACATTTGTATTTTTTTACATTTAGGATTTTACCTTATAGATACCTAGTGAACATATCTCAGCTCTGTAGTGTGTTTCAGGTAGAAAAATCACAATGATATAAACACCATGTGGGGGTATTGAAGATAACATTAATAACATCCTAACTGCCCCATGTAATGATAAATGATCACTTGAACGTGGGGTTGTGGGATACACTGTATAAAATGCAACTGTAGCCACTGGAGATTATATATAAAAAAAAAGCCTTCATATTGAGGAGTTCTCATATCCAAAACTATAAAAACACTCACTGTTAGAATAGGGAAACAAGGCCGGACAAAGCTGGCTCTTCCACTCCTGGTCTTTGTTCCAACCGTGTTCTAAATTGTTAAATTGAACCGATTACACCTTCATCCAGACCCTGAAGCAGTTAATTAAACCTGGAGTGGAATGACCCTCAGGGGCCGTGATTGGACACCCCTGATGTAATAAAAAATGGTTTGACAAACCTTTGGACAACTGCACACAGTCGTTATAACAAGAACACTTCCAAACGTGTTGTTCCAAAAAAAAAAAAAAAAAATACAGAATACACCGAATCAAGACGTTAAAAATATAATAGAGCTGCAAAATAGACGAAAAGAGTTACCCCAGGCTTTTGCTTCCTGAGCTTCATATACTTTAGTTTCTTCTCCTGATGAAGCTGGAGGATACTTTATTTTTCTCTGCTTTGACGCTGTTTGGTGCTTACAAGAATCCAAACTTGTTTGAAGTTCTCGAAGCAGTGTCGCCCCCTAGGGGTAGTTTTGTCCCCGACCTCTAATGAAGCGCGCACCGCAGTGTAGTCTGATGTCTAATCACCAAAGAGACAACCTGCACAACAACTAAACACTTTGGTTAAGGCTTCGATTCATAATTGTGTTGTTAATAATTAATGAAGATTTTAACGACGTCCCATTGGAATAGAGAAAGCTAAACTTCCAATTATACACCAGAGTATTTCACAAACGAGTCCCGCCTTCCAGCAGATAGCAAGCAATTTATATTAAAGACGGAACAAAACTGATTTATCAAGGTCTGGATTCCAAAAGGCATTTTGCACTAAATATTTTAATGAGGTGCTCAGTTTTACACCAAAATAAATCTGATTGTTGATTGTTAATACATTGTATGATTGTAAGGCAATGTGTTTTAGACCATTGTTACAATACTAATATATGAATTATCATAATACAAAACTAAAATACATTAGTTAGTATTAGTAAGTTCGTTAGCAGCTAACGATCATTTGAAAAGTTAAAAATGGAAATAGCTGGTATTTATGTTAACTGTAAATATTAAACAGACAATTAACTTTATAAACTAAGAAATGCATTATCATAACCGTGTACATAATACACCTGCAAATAAAAGAAATCACATTAGACTAGGTCGAGTCTTCAGACTTTCAGTTAAATTAGTTTAAAGAAATTATGAAGTCTGTTATATAAATAATATACTCTACGCTATCCTCCGGCAATTTGGACGGTAGTGTAGTTCATATCGTACTAATTAAAGATATATTACAATACCCTTAAGCTTTCAAAAGGCCCTAATGATAATTCACTGGCAAATGACTAAGCAGCAGGTTCTAGCTGCGCATTTCGTGATCCAGACGGGGAGAAATGGGACTACAGATGAATTATATATGAAGATGACAAGTCTGGACACGACTGCAATTAGTGTAAACAGTGTGTGAAAACAATGTCGTAATTAATCCCCAGCACGACGCTCGGTAAACGAGTGCCCTTTTAAAGCCACGAGCCTCTCATTCAGACCAGGAGTTCTTTCAGTCCCTGGGATATCATGCTCCGTGTTTTATGTGGAGTGTGTGATTATTGTCCATTAGAAAAATCGCAATTAACTTGTTTCACCACCAGAGGGAAACAGACATCTTTTTTTTCTTTTTCTTTCTTTTTTTTTTTGCATTACAGTACCGCATAATATTCTGCATAAAATATTTATTTTTAATATTTCATTTCAACCATACTGAAATGATTGTACAGACAGAAAGAGATCATTTATTATATATATATATATAAGCCCCTTCCCTAGCCATGACCTCAATAGACAGGTATGAACACAGACTCTCAGTTGCCTTTGCAATCTTCTATACAGTCAACCGCGGGTGAGAAATACCTGGGGAAAAAAGAAAATAAAATACTTAGCATAGTTTAGATGACCTGTTTTAGTCAAAGCTCTGAATCGCAGTAATAATAAAGCACATGTAGATCAGTGAACAATTTTAAAGCTATTTAACTCTTCACGTAAAGAATGAGGGCGAAGTTCAGATTACTGACAACATAATGGAAATTTTATAGACTGTGGAAGTTGGCTGTTTTTCCCTATTGTTTTCAATTGTGCTTATCCAACTAACATATTATAACATATGATATTTTCTTTGTTTGAATTCCCCTTCATGTCTGAACCCTATCATGCTAAGATAATGCACTCCAACCCCACACTAGTGCTATAGTCAATAGGAGGCCATAACTACAGGACCCAGCTGACCAGCTAATGGCACTGTATGCTAGCTAGAGGTTAAAACACCCGATGCAATAAACTGCAGTTACATTATTTGGCCACCAAGTACCACTGTATGTTATGCTACAACCCACTCTTTTTAACCCTTTTAAAATATGACAACAGCAGGGAATTAAACGCTCTGTAAATATATCGTAAAACTATGTACGAATGAGCGATAAACTCTGAAATTAGGGACAGATTATATATTGGTTTCTTTTTATAAGGGTTGAGAGGCTTTTTATAGCTCCAGTTCAGCCAACATTTATTTTGTAAGCCTGGACTGCTTTATGACCCTCACTATTATATTACAACGCTACCTGTCATTCAATCACGTTTCAACCATCCTACAACAGCTGCTAGACAAAACATTTTAAACCCTCAAAAAGTTTTTTTTTTCTTCTTTTGGAGGTAAGCCCTATAACATGAACCATTTTAATAAACAGCACTGTCGTAATAAAGACAAAAGCTTACCTTTATTTATTCCAAATAAATCAATGTGTTTTTTTTTTCAATCGAATTAAGTACATTCTGCTTATAATACAATTATCTCGACGACGGCAAATCAATTGCTAAAATGGGACAACCTATCATGATTCTCTCCGACGCTTTACGGTATTTCATTGTTTACAAAAAACGTAATTGTAACAGCTGGTCATTCATCTTTACGTCTTCCCATTGTTAATGAAATCTCCCCTCCCATCGCGAAACATTTCTGAGTACTGTGTCAAGCGAGTCGCTCTCGCAGTATACCAAGGAGTGAAACAGCTCACGCTGCAGCTGTGATTTTAATCTCAGAAGTTACCACAAGGAATAGAAATGGTAGAAAATGTGCAGCAGCGGTATTAAACTTCTAAGGAGTGCTTGTTGAAATGTTAATCTGAAAGAAGATGCGGTGAAGATGTTTTGTCAGTGAAAGGTCGTTCTTTCGGCGTCGTTTCTTTTTGTAAGGATTCTGTAATCGAATGTCCTGATTTTGGTTGGGTTGGGTCAGTCATGCAGGACAGGACTCACAGAAGCACCCGCACACACTGCGGGGTTTGTATTCTTTCTTTAAAAATGCTTCTGGTCCTGGGTTTTATAAACCTAATTCTAGCGCAGCAGACGCTATGTGAAATGTACACTTCTGTGGTTAACGTTCAGCAAGCTATAGCTGTGGAAAAAGAACTTTTGAAATATTTAAACAGTTACATTGAAGACGAAACCCTCAGGCTGAATGACTTGAAAAGGTAAGTAACAACCTCTAACTATAGCACAGGGCCGCGTGGATTTGGAATGAATGCAATATAATACAATAATCCTTGAATACATTTGCATGTAATTTTGCAGTTTACAATTCATTTACTATACCCATACTTTTTTTTTACCATGATTAACCATGTGTTTACAATGCTTTGCCTCCATATTTATGTTATATAATGCTTTTACTATGAATTACTACACTTTGCAATGTTTTTTTTATCATGGTATACCACGGAATAGCAAAGTAATTTTTTTTAAAATACGAAGGTCCTTAAGATTTACTTTTTTTAATTATAGAAAGCGTTAATGAGATTATATTAGAATGTTGTGTTTCAGATTTATAAATTGATCGTCACTCCCAAAATGCGATTCAAATTGAGATTCCAGTTGATTAACTATTGAAGACGCGCACTGCTACTCCGCTCAGTGATTCAGTTGTTGGTTGTTTTTTTTTTTTAAGTAACGTCGAAGCTCAACCTAAAATATACCTGCTCGACATGAACTGAAGGTGAAAATATTCTTGTCGGTGCCTGAAACAGAACAGCTGTCACGAGTTTCTAACACTTCCCTGCTCTCCCTCGCACTCCCCAGTTGTTTTATGTTTCTTGCAGATTGCTGCCGTCACTTTGCGAATGCGATGTGTTTGCCGTAAGTGTTTGGTTGCATTCGTGACGATGCGCTATGCGTTGCTTGTCATCAGTAGAATCTGTATAAAGTGCACCTTAAACATTTTCGAAATAATTGGCAATACAATCGCCACTTTATTTCCACTGTGGCCAATGCTGAATAATTGAAAGCAACCACAGTGGAAGATGAGTGAGCCCATCACGTAGCAACTGTACATTCAAATCTCAGTGCTCTGACTGTGAATGAGGAAAGACGCACCATTTGACCATGGCAAGAATACACATGGAAGTCACAAGTAACCTGAATACCCATACAACAAGAACAATGGGTACAAGTTCACAGTACTAGAGATTGCTCTTACAAAGCAAAGAGGTGCCATGCAACAAATTGCTCTTATTGTTGATTCCCTGACACATACACTGACCAGACATCTGGGACTCGTCAGTAACAGTGGTTCTCCTCCTGGATATCTGAGTATCATGCTGTGGAACTCTTCTAACTGGCTTAGTAAAGCAGCTATAACTGGATCCAGACATGTCCCTGACTGACTGTACACTTCAATAGGAAGACCCTGTTTACCGAGCATGCTCTGTGAATAACATTCATTAGTTCATTGTATTGTACAAACATCATTACTGCAATGCATTTTGTATTTGAGTCTTTAGCCGTTGTAAAACGGTTAGGTTTGTCGCTGCTGCCGTATCCTAGTGCTTCTAATCGTATCGCTTCAATCGGACAATACCAGCGCTCTGCAACACAGGGAGGTTTTCATTCTTTCCTGTGACACTCAGTTATTTTCTTGGTTCATATGCTTGCTGAAAGTATTACCCTTCCTGTGTATTTAGGTAAATCCAGGTTAGCTGCAAGTCCCAATATTAATAGAGATTGTCTTTCTGGAATCTTCTCTTCAATCATATTACATATGTGAATAACACTGTATCTCCTGGAGCAGTGTTTCTGAAGCTCAAACATGCAGAGAGACGGAGCGGACCATGTTCCCAGAGATGTGCAGTGAAGAAACTGCTGTCATGTAATTAAACCAGTTGCCAGAGTTTTTCAAGGAAGTGCTTTTTTACCTTCCCAGCACACTGCCAAGAACTAAGGAGCCAACCCCTCCACCCCCTGGCACTCAACAGACTGATGAAAACATTATAATGAATTTCTCATGTAGTGAACCCCTTTACTGTAACTCAGGGAGTGCCATAGGTCAGTCCTCACAGGCAATATTGTATATTACAATTATGCCTATAGTGCCTAATTTATTGGACACCCGTTATATTATTTTACAAAAGACAAACTTGCTTATTAATGACTGCTGTACTGTCAGAAAGTGAGTCTCTGTTACAATCTGATACCAGTAATTCTGATGGGGTGGTTTATTTTCTATTAGCACCAGCACACAGCAGTTGTAGTAACATTAAGGCTAACTAAACTAACTACATGTTATAGTTAGATTGGGACAATAGTTAAAATATTCATTTACTGCTGCAGAAAATAGGTGTCATTTTCTGACACATGAACAGTGTAAAACATGGCGTTTCCCCGGCCAGCCTCGTGTGGTGTATACAGCAGTGGGTCCATCGAGAGCTCTAAATGAGCATCACTGCTCCTCTTGTGTTTTTCAGATTCTATGGAAAGGTGTCGAATCTGCACGCTAATGTTTTTCAGGGTGCAGGGACAGCAATGGCAAACCCTCTGTTTGCTTACACGCTGATTAAGAGGCTGCAGTCAGAGTGGCTCAATGTGGTCTACAGTAACGAAGCAAACGAGAACACCCAAGGTAACATTACCCTTTCAATTCCAGCATGGGACAGGGGCACTATTATTATTATTATTATTATTATTATTTGTTTATTTAGCAGATGCCTTTATCCAAGGTGACTTACAGAGACTAGGGTGTGTGAACTATGCATCAGCTGCAGAGTCACTTACAATTACGTCTCACCCGAAAGACGGAGAACAAGGAGGTTAAGTGACTTGCTCAGGGTCACACAGTGAGTCAGTGGCTGAGGTGGGATTTGAACCGGGGACCTCCAGGTTACAAGCCCTGTTCTTTAACAACTGGACCACACAGCCTCCTTGTACTAACTACAGTCAGGCCTGTGCCAGTAAGCACTAAGACAGCTTCCCCTTCCAGCTGCATCTCAATCCTGACCTGGACACCCACTGGGTCCGGATCTGACCACAGATCTCCAGAGGTGAAGGACGTGAGGATCACAGAGTGGTAAAGACTGAACACAAAAACGTGTATTTGTTAGAGTTTAGAGTTTCCAGCTTTTTTTTTTCTTCCAGCCTTCAAGAGCGGCTATGAGAAAGAGGAGAGCCGCCTGCCAAAGTTCGAGGACCTGCAGGGGGCAGCAAAGGGGCTGATGAGGCTGCAGGATGTGTACGCCCTGAGTGTGAAGGGACTGGTCAATGGACTCTTCCAGAGAGACACTGCAGGGGGCGCTGTGGACATCTACCGAGCAGTGAATTCCATCACCCTGTCGGGAGACGACTGCTTCCTCATCGGGAAGGTATCCTGCAGATAGTTTGCAAAAGAGCCGCTTTAATCTTTTCCAGAATTATATGAAATGGATGGAATTTCTGAGCAGCGTTTAAAAAATGACAGTTGTTAACCATGCATTTAGACCTGCCAATGTTAAAATCTGTTTGTACTTAATATTTCATACACAATTGAATCATTTTGTATTTCTTTGGAGTTCTGCTTCAGGGATAACAGTCAAAATAGAAGCAAAGTCATTTTGTACAATAGTTGCTTCCTGTATTATTCAATATGAAAACTCTTTGGCTGCCTGAAGGCGTGGTGATTTCACAACTGAAATTCAGACTAAGACATCTGAATAACAATTGTGCAGTGCAGACAATGAACCGATTGAAGTGTTGGGAATCCTATGGATTGAAGGGCCATAAACGGGCATATCCTCAGAGGACAAAGGCAACTGGCTGCAATGAATGAATGTCAGTTGTTTTTGTTTTGTTTTGTCTATAGCAAGCAAACATACTTTGTTTGCCCAAAGCAATTGAATTGGAAGCTTCAGAGAACATTTTAGTTTTAGTTTTGGTTAAAATAAAGTGGAAGATCAAAGCTTTCTTTGCGTCACACCTTTCATGAGCATTGCATTTATATTTACACAAAAATATATAAATCAGTACTCGACATTAGCACCTTCAATCTCGCTATTTAGTCCTACAATTCAATGCCACTTCTTTGCATTAAGCCAATAAAGAAAAATTAATCGAATCGCGATAACAGATTAGACTACCATTGCATTGCAACTATCAGACCTATGATCTAAACAAGTCACACCTGAAATGAAGCTGGGGCCCTTTTGGTTTTGCTGTTCTTAATTTCTTTATTAGCCACAGCTTATATGTAGCTAAAGGACTAGTTAAGACTGTAGTTGCAGTCCAATGTTATCTTAACCTTAATAATAGGCCTATAGCTTAATAAACATTTTTCATCAGTTAGCTAAACTGTTGCTGTGATTCACCGTTGTGGAGTTACTCGTGTTTTGGCTCAGGAGGAGCAGAAGACATCCCTTCCGTAGTATGCTAATGATGATGATGATGCAAAGTGTCTCCTGCTTCACGGCGTTCAGGTTGCCTATGAGATGGAAGACTATTACCACTCAGTCCTGTGGCTGGAGCCGGCGGCCTCTCTCTTCCGCCGGGCCTACAGGACCTGGAACACCGAGGATGAGGGCAGTCTGGAGGACGTGCTGGACCACCTGGCCTTCTCGCACTTCAAGGCAATTGTGTTTTCCATTCCCTACAGAAAACATACAGGACAGAAACTCTTCTTGGTCACACTTAATGTGAAGGTTATTACAGCTCTGTAATTCCTAGATGAATCCGTTATTTGCGTGCTATGATGATTCATCAGTTTAAAATAAGAGCTGCAGTAAAGCCCCCTCACACTGGCTTCCACAGGACCATTGCTGCTGCAGTTTTAAACTCCTCTCTCTCTCTGTCTTGTGTTTCAGACAGGAAACGTCTCCTATGCCCTCAGTCTCTCCAGAGAGATCCTGCACTTAGGTGAGTTATGACTCGCCACTCCTAGCCGGGCTGGTTATACATTTTATATGAGAAAATGTTTGCACACTACAGGACTGGTTACCAGGGGGTCGTTTGGATAACAGGTGTTTTTGTTTTTTTTTTACGTCGAACGTTTTACTGCATATTAATTTAACGGATACCATAATCTATAAAGTGCAAAAATTATACTTATTAAAAGGTCACTTTAATGTTTTTTTTGGTATGTTTTACAGATCCATCTAACAAAAGGGTGACCAGGAACATTGAAAAATATGAAAAGATCCTGGCTGCATCACCAGCTAACAGTGACGTTTTAATACAAAGGCCAAATACGACATACCTGCAGACAAGGAATACATACGAGTGGCTCTGTCAGACACTGGGATCCCAGGTAACACAGATACCTGAATAAGAAGGGGGCTGGACATTGGTGTCTATTCTGTGAAGCAGCACTGCAAAAAGAGTGTAGTGGAACTGGCATGGGACAGGTTCAAATAGGCAGGAGGCGAATTTCACATGTTGGTTCTCGTTTCAGCCAAGGCATTATGAAAATCCCAGACTGCACTGCGATTTCCATACCAACAGCAACCCAGCTCTGGTTCTCAAGCCCATGAGAAGAGAGGTTGTGAGCCTGCAGCCTTACGTGGTTCTGTACCACAGCTTCATCAGCGACCACGAAGCCAAGACCATAAAGGAATTTTCAGCCCCCGGAGTAAGGTTATATATCATTCACCACTGTAGATCGAATTTCTGTTTCGTCACGTACCCATTGGGAATGTGTTTTACCAGGTTCAACATGGAAGAACGCTCAACAAGATTATGGGATGTGTTAATGGCTGATTGTAGGGGGAAGAGGTCCACAGTAGCGCAGGCTTACAAGTTTTAGGGCAGCAGTATTATGACTCGGCACTGTGAGTCAATAGAAACTTCTCCTATCATCATATCATAATGGAACACTTTCGTTGAGGGTTTTATTCGTTGAGGGTTGTCATTCCCTTGTTGTCTAGCTGTGTTTTAGAAGGCTTTCGCACCACAGAACTTAGCTGCCTAGCTAAGTGATGGACAGCGAGCCAGTGACAATATGAAAGCGTTGTGTCATAGAATTGCTTAATGCTGGAAAGGGTATAGGGATTTTTTAATGTGCGCTGGTCATTTAAAAAAAAAAAAGTGGGCCATTACAGTTTTTTTTTTTTAGCTTAATGTTTGAACATTCTGGGTATAAGGTATGTGTCATTCTGAATATTTTAGACCCATATGAAAAAACTAAACATAGAATATTGCAGTTCTGCCAAAGATCATATAGTGTCTCTTTGTAAATAACATTTGAGCACCGATGATCTTGGCTTGGAATGCAGCACAGCAATTAGTCTTATAAGGGAGAGATGCTGGTGAATATTGATTTCTATCTAGGCCACATACAAATGTGACTGATGTTTTTATTTTGGAGCACCCTGAGCTTATTTGACTTGGCAGTGTTCTTCACCTTCTGTTTGTTTTAGGAACTTTCCAATTTTAAAAGTTTTGAATCTCGTTCATTTAGTGTAGCCTTTTAGTCTGCAGGTCAGGTGCTAGTTCCTTACTGGGTTATCAAACAGGGATCTCTGTGTCCGAGAGGCACCCAGAGTTACATACCAGGGACAGACGAGTCTTAGAATGTGATATTGACTCTTTTTAGCTGTTGCTCTCCTCTTTAAAATTGCAAATGAGTAAAATGATTTGATGAGAAGACTTTTTTAGTATCTTAATCGTATTATGTTGTTTGTTTCTTAGTATTTGTGCATAGATTATGATTCAGTGTTTTATAGTTTTGGATAGAAAAATAATTGAAACTCAACCTAGCTATAAAGAATATAAGATAATCACACAGTGGTTACTTGGTGACTAACGGAGTCATACACATCTCCTTTTGGAAATCTAATTTAAACACAACTTCACCCAAACAAAGATTTGACAGGTGTACAAAAGGGCAGGTCTGCACTAACAAGGGGTAGAGCCCTTCCTTTCCCTCGTGTCTCGCAGTGTCATAGAGCAGGGCTGTAGCGGGACGGGGAGCTCGCTCTCTGGATTACCTCAGCGATTGGGAATGATGTTCTTTTGTTTATGCGTGTTATTCTTGCTACTTGACTCCGCTCTCTTAACCAATGTGCATATTTGGCAATAAAGATGAGGAATGGAAAGTCTTTCCAGCTGATATCGGATCTTTGTCTGGACACATTTAAACCATTCAATATGTGGGGGAGCCTGGGAGGGACGTGTGGCAAACCAGAAAAGGAGAAACTTCATTTTCCTGCACGTTGGAATGACTTTTCATTTGTCACACTGGACTCAGAGACTGGAGGTTAAAGACTGCATTACTTTTGGTCTGGTTCCAGATTTCATAGCGTAGCAAAACCACCGATGGGCGTAAGGTTCTAGGTACTGTGTGACACAAACTGCTCTAGTCTTTGTGGGTTCTGTTTCAATCTACTCGGTCAATGCGTGTCTCTGTGCTGTGGCTGGCTGTCAGTTTGCCTTTCACAAGGGTAGCAATCGTATATCTACTCCATGCGAGGCTCACGTTCAGATGTGAGCGTTCTGAGTCTGTTCTTTTCATGTGATTGATTTCTGTGATTGCCGTGGAAACCACAGCGCACAATTCCATTCGGGGAAAAATCCATGTGAATAGAGAGAGACAAGTGTGAACTTTTCATAACTGCAACTAGTGGAAGATTAAGAACAAGGCTCTATACCAATAGTTTAAAACAATATACTGTACTGCCTTCTGCCATGGGAAAATAATACATTCGCCAGCGTGTCTCCGTTACATTATGGCCCATGCTAGTAGACTCACTCAAGGGCGTCCATCACCCCCTAACAGTTTCTGTAGGTAGGGTAATTCCTGAAGCTGCCTGTCACCATATCACCTTGCCAGGCTGGCAACAACATGAAAGAATATGTGTCTATATGAAAAAGGCCACATTTGTTTTTCGCTCTATAGCACTGCAGCTGCAACCCTGGCTTGTTTTTTTCACTCCTTTATTATATAAAGGGCTGCGTCTTTTATGAGATTTTCTCTAGCTACGTCCAATTAAGAGAACACCCTCCCTAGATGTCTGCTGTTTTTAAATCCTGAGGTCTTATCATTTCTTCCATTAGCTCTTGGCTCTGAGAGACCGGTATTAACTGTCTCGACATTTGGAGCCTGTCAGACAAAAATGCAACTCGCTTCTGTTTCTTATAAAACAAAATGATTCCTCCCCTTGCTTTATTAGCTTCAGTGCAGTAGTGGACCACGGCACACATTATAATGGGACTTGTACAATCCATGTCTGTCAATATGTAATATATTCTTCTATTCCTTTTATATAATTGATTGGCTGCAGTGAATCATTTTCTTGTAGTTCGGCACTAGTTTGTTATTGTACACTATATAAAGTTACAAGTGTTGCATGTAATGTCGTGGCCTAACCTGAGAAAGGACAGTTTAAGAAATATGTCAAGCAGAATTTTAACTTGTAATGAACTCCAGGTTGCTAACTAATGCTATCTTAATCACAAGCATTCCATAATTATATCCCATTTATTCAGTACAGCCGCTGCCTGGGGGCTGGTGAGACAGTGGTTGCTGCTGGGTGAAAAAATAGTTTGGAGAAGCTTAGTTGCAAGATAAATATAAACAGCTGAAGGAGCGAAGTCTTTGACATGTTTTAGTCAGGTCATAACCTCTCACCCTGCACCCTGTCACTCTTTCCTGCTGCTGTTGCCATGGTTACTAATAGTCTCTAGCCTGTGACATCAGAACCTTAATCATATCCGAGTCTTACAATGAGCCATTGAATGAAGCATGTGAACTGCATTTACTCATTTTTTTTTTTGCTCCAGTACAAAATGTGATTCACTTTTTGGCATGGAATAAAAAAAAGTGAATGTTTTCGAAACTACAAAAAAAAAAAAAAACTTGTTCACGCAGAATCAGTTTTCCTGAAAAGAATCACAATTATTTTTACAATATAAAACAAGACAGCACTCGGGACAGCACCTTCACTGCTACTACCCAAAACAAAGTTGTGTGTTGCTAGGGTTATACCATTAGTTATACAAAATGTGCCTTTGCCCTTGCATCAGTGCTAAATGTGGTCCGTAATGTATCTATACATCTATGTTTTAAACCGTGAAAGTTTTCTTTTAGAAAAGCACTTTATTCGAGCAAAAAAGATTAATATCACTTGCTGTGTTGTTTGGACAGCTTGATTTGTCATGTCATAAAATCCCATTTAAGAAAATTTCTGGGCAGCTAACTACAAATTATCATTCAGCAGTGTAGAGTAGTGGTTAGGGCTCTGGACTCTTGACTGGAGGGTTGTTGGCTCAATCCCAGGTGGAGGACACTACTGCTGTACCCTTGCACAAGGTACTTTACCTAGATTGCTCCAGTAAAAGCCCAACTGTATAAATGGGTAATTGTATGTAAAAATAATGTGATATCTTGTAACAATTGTAAGTCGCCCTGGATAAGGGCGTCTGCTAAGAAATAAGTAATAATAATATATATTAATTTATTTTTAATGGCCAATTTTATTTGTTTCCATTGTCAATTTACCAATAATGCATTAAATATCAGTAAAAACTAATTGCTATGTTTTATCAAAATTTTTTAAAAAAATACTCCTTTAGGGCTTACTACCTTTTGGTTTATGAAAAATGTGATGTTTTCATCTAACTTTGATGCTGTATGTGCTGGACTGCGGGGTCCTGGCACCTCGCACCTCTTTATGTGGTATCCACATTTGAAATCCACATGCATCAGGAGTGTAGCTTTGTGTCATTGTTTGTATTCTTTGCCGTCATCAGTTGCAGAGATCAGTGGTGGCCTCGGGAGTGAAGCAGTCCACAGTGGAGTACCGGATCAGTAAAAGGTAATTAAGACTCCAGAACCAGGGCTGCACCAGCTGTCATAACACTGGGCAATACGGGAAAACTCCATCTGGGAATAAATGATGAAACCATTGACCCAAGACCCATATTTAATACACCATTCACATTAAGAAAAATGTGTTGAATACAAAACTGTCGAATCATGCTGATGTTATGTTTGGGAGACGATCCCCACTGTGCTGTAAAAACACCTCAAGCTCAGCAGTCCGCTTCAGTGCCATGTGGCACACAGGTAGAGCACATTGGGGAGATTTTCTTTTAGAATCTTTACTTGTCGGCTTCCATTTTAGTTGTCTGAAACTAAATTGGTAACTTTTGTACAAATACAGCAATGTGGAGTAGTGGTTAGGGCTCTGGACTCTTGACCGGAGGGTCGTGGGTTCAATCCCCGGTGGGGACACTGCTGCTGTACCCTTGAGCAAGGTACTTTACCTAGATTGCTCCAGTAAAAACGAACACATTCTGTAAAGCAAGTGAACCGATGCCAGAAAAATACAACGGCCACAAAAGTCAAGTTGCCTTCTAGCTATTTTGGAGTTTGCCTTCCTTAAGTACCCTGTAAATCATGACCGTTCGAAAGCATATATAAACTTTGTTTCCTTGCAAAATTAAGAAAAGCAATGAAAGTACTTTAATGACTGGGCAACTGAAGGATTTGGCATACCTACTGATATTTTTCCACAGCGCAGAGGATGGAGCCTGCCAATGCTATTGTTATATGTGGAAATAAAGTTCCTTCATTATTTTATATATACTGTGGCACCAACATCTTTCATATAGTTATCAAAAGTTATATATATTAGAGACTCAGTGTGTGACACAATAACCCTGCCAGTCTGCCGCAAACAAGATGGGCTTTAAAAATATCAAATAAACACATGAAAGTTATGATGCCTCCTGCTGCTTTCGCAGTATTATTCAAAACAGATTCAAATATGATGGTATTGAGGAAAGGAATTAATTTCTTATTAGTTTGTGTGTGTAAAAACCTCCAATTGTACAGAAGCCATAAGATGTAAATATAGTGTTCTATACTTTTAGTCCTGTGCTTAACATCATTTAATTGCACTTGTACATTTTGTCCAAACCCAAAGTAAAAGTAGGCCTTGTAAAGTCCTGTAATTGTGTCGTTTCAGTGCCTGGCTTAAGGACACAGCTCACCCAGTGGTGCAAAAACTGGACCAGCGCATTGCAGCATTGACAGGGTTAAATGTGCATCCCCCGTACGCTGAGTACCTCCAGGTGGTAAATTATGGGATTGGAGGACACTATGAACCTCATTTCGACCACGCCACTGTAAGTACTTCCAGAAGCCTGGATATTCTGAACATTGAAGCACTTTTAATAGAATTGGTCTTTATTTCTAATGTGAGTGTTGAATAGCCGCCTAGTGGACAAAGGTGTAACTGCAGTTAGTTTTAATACTTTTTTTAAATTTTTTTAATGAATGGTGGAATGGTGCCTGGTGATTAATGCCCTTTCTACACAGCAGGCTAGCCTGAACCTCTGTGAAAACACACAGGAAAGTGTGCCGAGTCATGGAGTCAGAACTACAGTGACTCCCAGGTCAAATGGAGTATTGGAATAGGGGATTAGGAAGACATTTCATTTAATCAGCAAGGTTTCAACATCTCTCTGTCAGAGGGGTCCGGATTACTTTCTTCACCCAGGCTGAACAGCAGCACATTTTATTTATGACGCCGTTAGCCTTTATAATAGCTTTTAAAAAGCAACACAAAACAAACAACACCTAAAGAAAATGGATGGATTTGTCAGTTTTGCAGTGTAAAGCTGAAGTAATTGCACACGGTTATCATAGTATTTGCTGCTTTTTTACACGACAAGGTCACGCAGTAGCCGATATCAATATCTTCAATGATACCAGATATTTGAAAGACACGGAATACATGTAGAGTTTATTCATATATAAACATCTAGCAATGGCCCTTTGATAGGCCAAATTCAAATACTGAATACCATCTGCTGAGAAGACACGGATATGAATATATATTATATATACACAAGTATCAGATCCTTCAGAAAAGTTTACCACAATATTTTTGCATTTTTTCCCTGGTTTTCTTGTGATTATACTAAGCATTTACCATGGTTTATCCTGGTTTGCTATATATCAGGGCAGCAGTGTGGAGTAGTGGTTAGGGCTCTGGACTCTTGACCGGAGGATTGTGGGTTCAATCCCCAGTGGGGGACACTGCTGTTGTACCCTTGAGCAAGGTAGTTTACCTAGATTGCTCCAGTAAAAACCCAACTGTATAAATGGTAATTGCATGTAAAAATAATGTGATATCTGTATAATGTGATATCTGTATAATGTGATATCTTGTAACAATTGTAAGTCGCCCTGGATAAGGGCGTCTGCTAAGAAATAAATAATAATAATATCCAGTATTCATATGCTTTACTATACTTCACTGTTCTTTATAATGCTTACCTTATGCTGTGCAATGCTTTCACTATGATTTATTACACTTTGCTGTGCTTTTACTGTGGGATATATAACAGACATCCTGTGCACATCATGTCAGAATAGTTGTAATTGCAAATACATAAAATATAGACATTTGTGTGTGTTTCTTTTCGTATTCTAAATAGTCTGAGTCGAGTCCCTTATACAAACTGAATACAGGAAATCGAGTGGCGACGTTCATGATATATGTAAGTATGAGCCTTTCATCCCTACAGAAAAGCTGTTTGAATGACACTATGGAATATTAAGTGTGGTTAAACTAATTGCTTATTATAAATATTTGGTTAATGCAAGCCTCATAACCACATTCTTCTAAATCGCTCCTCACTGAAGAGGTTTGAGACTATCCAGCATACCAAAACATTTCAAGAAATGATTGTAACATTTAATAAGCAGAGGTAAAACTATTCAAAACTAAGCAGACCAGCGTTTCAGCCACTGATGAAGGCACTAGCTGACACTGATAGTCTAGCTTAGAGTTTCAGATGAATATATAATGCAATATTTCATCTCGTTTGTGTACAGGTTGGCGATGCTTTTGAATTTTAACATCGAATCTTTCACTACAGGGGTGTGTACAGAGACACTGTGAACCAAAACGTAAAGCATACCAAATTGCCAAGAGTCCAGTCGAGGGCTGTTAAAGAAATGTGTGCCATGTAACCTCAGACATAGATACAGCCCTCTTTAGTTAAGAGGCTGAATTACTGTAGTTAAAATGAAGTTCTGCTTGTTAAGACCAATCCTGCAGAGTAGGAGGTCATAGAGTCAGCCTTTCACATGCAAATGAAAACACTACTTACTTTTATAAGTTAATTGGTCAAGTAAACACCATTGGTAGATTGAAGTTGAAAACAATACAGGATAAGATTCACTATAATGAAGCTGTTTCTACCATCGCCACATCAGCACTTATTAAACTTACATATTGTTTTGCATGATGCTTGTTTAAAAAGTATGTTTCATAACCGAATTGTATTCACTTGAGTGAACCTGAAACTAAAGGCACTTGGGAGAATTCTTGAGTGGTTGGTTGGTATCCATTTTTAAAACCCTACCAACTTTTAAAATTATATTCAGTTAGGCAACTACTTTTTTTTTTTTTAGAAGGCAATCGCTGATAAATGATTATTTTATAAATGAATATCAATATGTTAACCTTTTCATTTTCCACACAGGAAAACCTAATGTGTCTTTTTTTCAGCTCAACTCTGTGGAAGCGGGTGGATCAACTGCTTTTATTTCTGCGAACTTCAGTGTACCTGTAGTGAAGGTAAACTCGCATTGCAAAATATCTAACACAACTCCCAAGTGTACAGGAAAAATGTAAATGCATTGTTTATCATGGTGACTGTTTTTTAAATCTACGAATAACAAACTACTGCTTGTTTCCTGCAGAATGCTGTAACTACAAGTAGATTGCAACTGCAGTATACGGATCATACAGTCCTGTAAAGTTTACATATTTTGTCAATGAATTAATTGTGGTTGGTGTGTAATGAGACATTGTGGTAATAGAATCATATGTCTAGGAATGTTTGTGAATTGAGTGTTTTGATTCGCTGAGTGGGTCTTGAGGTGATTTGTCATGTTCCTGCTTTAAATTCCAACTCGCGCTGCTCATAGAACATCCAGAGTTATTTTCTTTTCTTGTGAAAGAGAGGAGGAGCATCAAGTACAGCAAATGTGTCTTTAATGTGTGAAAGCAAACCGGCCTCCTGAGCACTGTGGCACTCCAGTTTTATTGCAGCTGCCACCTCCTGTGTCCCGCAAGGTAGCAAAACCACAGACTTTCCAAAACCGCAGCCTTTTAATATGGACTCCCAACAGGGAAAGCTTGACTGTTACAGAGGCTTTACAAGGCTGCAAGGTTCATGAATGAGACCAGGCCTTTTCACAATACTTTATTTAACCCAAAATAAACATGCATTTAGCATGTGCAAACTGAAGCTTGGGGATCACTGTCTGGAGTACTGCCATTTGTCAATATGTTTTTTTACTGAAGATATTGAGAGTTTATTAGTAATATAAAACATAAAGGAAATGGGTTCTAAAATTTACAAGGGGATGATTCATAATTCTAAAAAAAAAACACACACACCAAGCTATGTCAGTTTTTTTTTTAAATCTAATATGTTAATAGGATTAGCCTTTCCTGTCCACACAGACATGCACATACAAACTAGAGCAGAAGTCTAGGTTGTTACTTGCAATTACACCTTTGTTTAACCTTGCTGCATTGAAGAGGCCGCTGTAAATCAAGCTGCGCAACCCCTCCTGCGGTGTAAAGGGTGTGTGTAGAGATGATATAAAGAGGAGCTCCGGGTGACTTCTTACTTGTCCTCTGGTCGTCTCTGCCCCGCTGCTGACCCTCGGGCCATGTGTGTGTGTTTACTTTAGGAAATAAACTCCCCTTGTAATAATAGAGAGCCTACCCTGCCTGACCACTCACTGCCCACACAGCACAATCTACAAGGACTAAACCTGGGCAGTTTGAACTATGTTGTAAAAGCAACAATAATCAAGTTTTTCTTTGTGTGCATCTGGTCTTTCTTGATTTTGTTTTCTCCACAATGGAACATGAATTATATACAAATACAGTACTGACTTGGGGGTTTCCACCCCCTTCCTGCCCCCATAAGACGAAAGCAGACCCTTTTGAATAATAGATATATTTTAATTTTAATATTTTGCTTCTCTGACATGCATTTTGAATGTCTAAAGAATCATTTTGGCCTTAATTTTGAAACCCCTTTGAATATAAACATTTTATAGTAATCTTGAATGAGTCCTATTGTTTTTAATTGGTATCATTTTCTTCCAGAATGCAGCCTTGTTCTGGTGGAACCTACACAGAAATGGGAAAGGCAATGGCGACACTCTCCATGCTGGCTGTCCAGTACTTGTTGGAGATAAATGGGGTAAGGATTGCATAGCAAATACTGTAGAACTGGAAGGAATTGTTTTTTCCAAAGGTATTTAATGTCAGTGAGGTTTCCATACTGCATTCTGCTTTATCAATCTGCAGCTCATCTTTGCTGAAACTTAGCGATTGGCAATGTTTTTTAATTTTAAACAGTACCAAGATAACTTTTGTTTTTTTCACTTTTTCTGATCTATAATTTAAAACAAATGAATGCGTGCTTGGGAACCAGTGCTACTAGGTTACATGTTACGAAGCGTCCCCCCCCCCCCCCAGCCCATCCCAGACGGATGCGATGCTGAGGTGCTAGGGAGACTGTACTTCGGTTGAACCCTGGAGCCAGCCTAGCCACCGTTGTGTGTGCTGGTGGGCCAGGGAAGCCTCAAATAGGCTGGTCCCTGGAGACAGCATTACACTTCAACCATAGGAAATCCACATTACCTGCTGAAGGAAGGCTGGTATATTACAGCAAAGCTATGTCTAGGCTGCTGCCCACAACTACTATCTCCTTTTACCTTGACGAAGCGGAGTCCAATATTAGCTTGAAGTAAATAACAGCTCCTCTCAAGTAATAATAATGACCATGCTTTACACTTGGTTTGCCTCTTGAAATAAGTTGCACTTTCATAAAAGTATAAAAAAAAAAGTATTCTGACCAAATGCTTTTCTTCTGTACCCTCTTGTGGCGGGGTATCCTCCACCTGTGTGTATTTTGTGTTTCAGGTTGTCTGTTATATGTGTATATAGTGGTGCACGGAATACAAATTGGGCTTAGCATGAATGATTTCAAATATAAAGTTGTATTTAGGCACTTCACGTGCAGCTAAAGTATGTAATAGTATGTCAGCATGGGGAATGCACAAATTAGTTCACGTGCTGGGATTCAAGTGAATGATTAATTAGTAATTAAATCCCAGCACAGCTGTATATATAGTGTCAGTTTTCACGCACATGGGGTTGGGTGTACAGCGAGGAGGTACGGGAGAGAGAAAGGAGATTAAAAATACTAATATAACAAATGCTTCGGGTGCTGGAAGCACCAGCACCATACTTGTTTAGTTGGTGTCAGTTTTGTGTTCGTGATTTGTTTTTGTGTTGATTTGTGAGCATTGTTTTTGTCAAACCTTTATATTTTCTTTATTTAATAAAAGCGCATATTCACTCTGTGTTTCTGTTCCGGGTCTAATGTCACCACTACAGCCATCTTTGTGACACCTATACATTGACAGTACAATGTCGGCTGAATTGGGCCTAGTCTTCTGGCTGTGCTAATTCCACAGAGGGAAAGTGTCGGGGGGGGGGGGGGTACAATTCTGTGTTGCAAGAGTATGATCACAGCAGGCATACCTGTAAGGAAAGGGTCAATTATCAACCAGTTAATGCTTGCTGTGTTTAAGAAACTGAATTCTGTTTACTGGCCAGCTGGTACTACATTATATCCTAAAGAATGTTCCTGTTAAAGTTGTTGGCCTCAGGCAACAATCCACTGCATGTTTTCTAGAATAGAAAGACAAGCCTGTCGCCATGTATTGCACCTAGAAGATGTAAAAGCTACGCTCTTTAATGTTGCTGTTGGGGGGAAAAAAAAAATCTATTTTCTGTCGATCTGTAATGTAGAGTTTATCCTTGAACTTATGAAGCTTTAATATGTGAAATATACCTTTTTTTAAATACCCATTTTGATGTTGGTGTCTCTTTCATTTCATGACAATAGTGTGTGAGTAATGAGCTGATCCTATCATTTCAGTGGCTAACAAGTGGGTGCATGAGTTCGGGCAGGAGTTCCAGCGACGCTGCAGTCCCAACCCTGATGACTGACGAGGAAGCAGGATTGGGGGACCGCTTGGAGTACAAGAGTCATCCATGGAGCTGGAGCGAGAAGGGGGTGGGGAGGGGGGAGGCAGCCTAGGACTAACCTGGAGCTCTGATTGGAAGAGCCTGTGGGAGGACTGTCTATGCTGACTGGACAGGACTGGAGGGGAATCTGGCCTGCAGCCAGGAAGGCATGCCTCAGCCCTCACTGACTCTCTTCCACACTCAGCCAAGGAGACACAAGGCAGTGGAATATCTCTCATAGAATTTCAGCTGGCATGCGGGGACAAATCTACTGTCAGTCTGAAAGTCGGTTGCCATTAATTCTGCATGCTTGCAGGCTTTTTGACAGCATGCAAAAAATTGACAGCTTTACCCCTTCCCCTCCCAGACTTTATTTTTTGATGTTGTTTGCAACGAACACATTCTTAAAACATGGACATTGCTGCAATAAAAAGGACATTGGTAAACTGTGTTGCAAAGCATATTATAATGTGGTCAAGTAAAGGGTGGGGGAAAAAAAGTATGGTAAATACAGGGTCAAATATTTGTAAAGAAATCTCTATCTCTCTATCTCTCTACGACATTGCTATTGTTTTAAAACTTCTCCATGAGGTATTGACAGCAGTAGAACTACACAAGACACAACAACGAGAAAAGGAGCTACGTGTCCCCCAGACGCTCAATACAAAAACTTGATCCCAGCCAATTACTTTATAGACCCATTGTAATCACAGCCTTACAGTACTACCAGTTGGGTCAGTTTTGCCTACATTTACCTTACTATACTTTAGGTCCAGTATTTACCAAAACCAGTCTTTAATTCCTGGTGTAACCCCTTACTGTCATAATGGAGGCCTGCTGTTTATAGCCTACAGCTTTCCCAGGCTCTCCTAGCTGTACAGGGAATGACTTGTGTTACTGGCACAAGGTCACTCTTCATTGTTAGTGCAGTTGGTGTTACTTTGTGATGTGGGCTCAAGCAACTGGGAAAACATCTGTTTTCATCATTTGTCCTGTTAAAGCACACTGCAGATTGAAGCCTGTATAATTATGTAATTACATTAGAAAAAGAACATTTCCCACAGACTTAATAGTAATTTATTTCCCATCATTCGGAGGCACTGCAAGAGAAATAGAATTCTAATTTAGTGCTAGGATATGGAACAAACACAAGCTTCTGGGGTTCAGCTATGTTGAAAGGTGAAGGCATGTGGTTACGTCTTTATGATTTCCAGACAATTAGAGGATCCAGCATTAAATCACTCTATAAAATCACCTCCTACATGCTGCATATTTACATTTAATTCAAAAGTTTTTTTTGTTTTTTTTTTTAAATTGCAATTGACATTTGTAATTTCTTCAAATTGATAAAGGTAAATTTGTGTTCCCCTTTAAAGGAAATGTGCTTGTCCCACACTGTGTCTGTAAATGCTACACATTCACAAAGAACATGTAAAGAATGTGCATCCTGCCAGTCTGTAAAAAAAAACTTGTAAAAATGAGTTTCCTCTCAAAAAGGTTAGCGTGCATGTTTAATAGCAGTGGAGAGTGATCCCCTCTGGGGAAGTCGGATGCAGCAGTGGCAGATTTTCATTTCCTGCTGTCATTTTGTCTTCTTTTCAAGAGCTGGCCTCTTTCATTAGCCAGCAATACATTTTCAAGAGGTAACAAAAGAGGCTCCTAATGACATACCTCTCTGGGGCAACCATTCACTTAGGAGAGAGCAAACCCCAGCCTGCCAGCCTCCCGGGGCTGTGAATGATGAGCAAATCTACTCAAGACACTGCTTCAATGACTTTCAGATCCTTTCACAGGCTAACCAACACTATAAAGACCATTAAGTGTCGTAATGGGATTATTTCCAGCTACAAACAATGGTTTATGAGCTGTCAGCTCATATGCTGCCAGCCATTCCATGGACTTGGCAGTATATAACTTCAAACCTGTATATAAGTCAAGGAAAAATAACTACATTGAAAACCACAGACCGCTCTTATCGGAAAGATAAGTAAATTAAAACAGCAGACCAGTAAACTAATAAGGTAATATTAATATACATCCATTTTGTTTATTTTATTTCACTATAAAATGCTGAAACTACCGAAGAGTAATGCTAAGGTAGTCTTTCTATGAAGTTACTTAGTGTTGAAAGAATTCAAATAACCTGTTTGTCGAATATAATGTCACGTTTCTGTAGCAAGGGCCAGAACCACAGCTGTGAGTGTCCAGCACAAGTTTTCTTACACTTGTGCAGTTATTGTCCAGGTTCTAGTGCCCAAATTATTAAACTACCTCTATTAAAGATCTCTAACTCACTCTAATGATATTATCAACATAGACTGCATGAAAAAATCACATGGTGGAAAAAAATACATGGGTTCATAAGAAAATATTTGTTTGACCACATTGTTAAATACATTACCTAACTGGAAATTCAATTTAGCCTTTACAGTTACAGTGCAAATGCAGCGGTGTCCCTGCTTGTGCTCTGTCTTTCAGGTGAGACGTTGTTGTAACTCTGCAGCTGTTGCATAGTTCACACACCCTAGTCTCTGTAAGTCGCCTTGGATAAAGGCGTCTGCTAAATAAACAAATAATAATAATTTTAAAAAAACAGTGACAAATCGAAGTTGTTTTGGCCTTGGGAGCTTGCCCAGCTCAGGAAGAACCATGACCAGCCTCCAGCATCTGGTTTCATTTCATTTCCTGATAAACTCCTGGAACACAGCACCAACAGAAAAATAAAATAAATAGTTTGCTCGGGTGGTTCTTTCAGTCAGTTAAGGGTTTGCCATGAATGTGTCAGTTTTCCAAATTGGGGAATAAAATTCTTGTGCCACTTATTAATATCATTGACTAAAATTGAAAGCATAAACCAGAAAAACCTTACAGAAATGGTTATGTTGATAGAAATACAGGGGTCTCTTCTAAAATGAAGGGCTTGAACACTCAAACGAGATCAATGAAAATGACCATCAAATAAATCAGATGACACAAAGCTTTTCTGGAACACATCATCGCCATAGTGACCAGCTGTAAACAACACAATTCCAGGCTCTCTGTTGAATGGAGCTCCTCTGGGTTTTCTACTGAGTGGTTTTCCAACAGCACATGGGCCTGGGCCAGCTCTTCAATCCTAAAGGAGCCCCGAAGGCATGCTTAATTGGCCATTTGATGGATATAACGTGCCTTGAATGATTTCACCTACTGAATTTTCATGAGCTCTAAGGCACACAAGGTGAAACACTGAGTCTGGTCTTGGACAACTATACCTCAATGAAGAGATACTTTATATCATCCACGCTTTCATAATATTTCATTTCTTACCAGTTTAATATAATAGTATGCTGTGCTCTGTAAGATATTCTATTGCTGTTTCAGCTTTGCTCATGAGTCACCGTGTTTACTATTTCAGTAAATGCGGAGTAGGGAGGTGGGTAAACATATCACTGCTGCACAGGCCTCACTGTACAATGCCTTTCCTATGGGGTTCAGTGCTCAGTGCAACGTTAACATGCTTCCCCGCCTCACTTCTTCACAATCAGTCTTGAAGAGTTTTTTCAGAAGCAAATTTAGCTGGAATAGTTAAGAAAGGATGTCAATAATGATCCAGCCAGAAACAACAATTGATAATCGCACAGAATCCGGATAATTGGATATTAAACTTAAGAAATTAAATATTAGGAAAATGTAAATGCTATGAAGTATCCCTTTAACATTACATAGTCCAAGATTAGTGCAAACAGGTTTTAGAAACTTAAATCAAATGCCACTGATAATTAGACATTATTAGTTATGTATAATTTATCCTTTCATAATCCCCGTTAATATTGCTTTTATTTACTTTTTAGTACACGTTGCTCATTATATAGTCTATGGACATTTTGTCTTGCACACAGTGCCACCTGGTGGCAAAATAAAATTGTAGCAAGGACCTTAAATATGAATTGCCTGTGCACAACACATTGAAATAGGCGCATGGTCAACGTGCCACTTAATACTTAAATTGAATGCTTTTATCAAGCCAAAAAAAAAAAAAGTCTGCCTGCGAAACATTATTTCAAACTGAAGGCTGGCGCTAAACAAGTTGAGTGCTGACAGACTTTGTGAGAATGGGACAAGTTGGCACCTTAAGAAATGAAACAAGCTCTCCCAGCTCCCAGCGCCCAGCTGTGTTTCCATGGAAACACCTTTTTAACTAGAATTGAGAAGCAAGCAGTAAGATTAATAACTGGTGCTGATGTTTCTGGAATTTGAAGTTGAAATCTTTGTTGGCGGAGTTTTAAGATATAGACCTACACAGTGGGTGGAGCTGCTTTAGGGTATTATTTTCTTTTTAAATTATTGGAAACAGCTGCGTATGGAAAGACGCAGAATGGTATCGCATGAAACTATTTATAAATACGCTTTGGGGGAATAAATGCTTTTAATGCTGGCAACACTTTCCCTTTCCCATCCCTGACAGACCTACAGTGCTATGAAGTTTAAAGGTAAAGCCTGGTCGAATAGGTCAGTTCATAATACACAGAACAATCCATAGGGTTTATATCTAGTGAATTCAGGAGCATTATTTAGCCTATCCATATTAATAGCTCTCTGTATGTGAACCAAAGTACTTGGCGCTGATATTCTATATTTACACACACACGATTCCAGAATGCTAAATCCTGGGCAGATTTTAAGCTCTCGCACAAATGCCGATTGAGAAAACGGCAGAAAAAGGGGTCTTATGTCTGGACTGGGTTTAGATGAGCCCTAATGAGCTATGACACTCCTGGACAGCAACATCGGCCTTGGCATCACTGCCAGGGTTCAAATGTCAAGGCACTGAAAGGCTTTCTTTCACGGTTTAATTTATGTCAAGCCCCAGTGCTGCCCATCCATTCAGCAGCAAAACTTCCACATAAAAGGAAGCCCAAATGTGTCTGTAGATTCGGGCCTCCAAGTAAAACAGTGGGATTTATGCTATGGGAATCCTGCGTCTGGGTTCATGAGGGCTATAGCAACTGTGGAGCGGCTGCAAGTTATTCTCATCATTTCAATTCCCGAGAGACACCCAGAACTGGACTCCACAGCACACAATGGGGACAAGGTTCCTATGTATTATAGAGGTGTGACAATAACCAAGGGGATAGATACTGGGCTCTACTGTATCCCGTGACAACAGTGCAAGCCCTACAGACAATACAGCAACATAGATGGTATTCTACACTACTGCAAATGGCGCAAGATGTTTATATAGAATAGATCCACTGATGAACCATATGTTGAGCTGTTCAAATGCAGCCACTAGAAATGTAATATATTAACCATACAGGAAGCTGACTCATCTGCGCAAATAGAAAAGAACGAGGTCATGTCTACTCAAGGGAGTCTCTGGTTTGAAAGGTCATTGACTAATGAATGCCATATAGTGCATCTGGATTAATACTATCACACAGCTTGCTCTTGTGAACACTACATTGAAACTCGTTTACCTTAACAGACACAGGAGTGACTTTTTTCATACTTCCTCAACTTTGCAATTCTTTCAGTGCAATAGGTTAATTATTATTATTATTATTATTTGTTTATTTAGCAGACGCCTTTATCCAAGGCGACTTACAGAGACTAGGGTGTGTGAACTATGCATCAGCTGCAGAGTCACTTACAATTACATCTCACCCGAAAGACGGAGAACAAGGAGGTTAAGTGACTTGCTCAGGGTCACACAATGAGTCAGTGGCTGAGGTGGGATTTGAACCGAAGACCTCCTGGTTACAAGCCCTTTTCCTTAACCACTGGACCACACAGCCTGGGCACGTGTACTAAGAAATTGCACTCAGTATGGAACCAGTGGTATTGATGTGTTTCAACCAAATCTATGTCTGAATCCATCTGCGTCATAATTTCCTTTTCTACCACAGGATTATCATCGTAGCTTGATGCACAGTGACTGCTGCTGCCATCTTGTGGCTAGAATGTGTAATCCGTCAATCTGTGAACAGTTAAAACATTCAGATATTACGACAAAAAAAAAAAAAAAAATTAATTATCACGGTCTGCCAAATAAAAGACCGTATGAGACATCTTGCATTCTATTAGCTTTCCATTATATTCTAGTACGTCGTGTTCACCATATCTCGTCTAGTACCTTCTGATCAAAACAATGGCAATGCTCAGCTGTAAAGAGACCATTGTAATGCACTCCGCTGGAAAACATTCAGCTGCAATACAAACAACACGGGACAGAGTCAATAGAATCCGAACAATCTTCAATGCAAAACAGTATTAATAAATAAAGTTTGTAAATATTGACATGCAAAGATAAGTCAGTCCTTTATCTTTTCAGTATATATTAAAAATAATAATGCCTGGAACAGATTCCAGGTTTATATCTCAAGACTCGTGCAGGGAAATGAACAGTGCTGAATTTGCTCCCTTCAATCAATGCGTCTGCCACTTCAGTAAGGGAGACGGATGGCTTCATCTGCCCACATGGCAAGCGACACAGCGTGAGGTTCTTCACAGTATCTGCAACCTACTGGCATCCATACTTTCCAGTACTGTCTAGAGGCATTTGTCTTTTTTTAAACACGCTTCAAATTAAAAAGGACAGTTGCTTATTATATTTTCTATTGTTCACTCCATGTGTTTTTATATTAGGAAGGACAGTCCTTTCAAATAATCATCCAGTGAGGCACCGAGTGTAGTATTTTTTATATCTTAAGAAAAAGCAAACAAAAAGAAATCCGTTTTAAAATCAGGCTTTAAAATAACAGACCCCAAAGTACCCTGTGCAATATAACACAAAGAACAACACAGCACTGCTCATTTCAGCAAGCCAAAAATGAAGTAACGCAGAAGAGATTCTCCAAGCCAGTCTCACATGAGCACCATGGTAAGGCAGTCCACTGGTTATCAGGGTCTAAGTGAGTATGTTTTAATGAAGGCAGCTTTGTTTTGTGGGGATCCTGAGAATGAAAGCTATGAAGTATTAGAAACTGACTTGAGAGGGTTGGGGTTGGGGTGTCACGTTGCTACAGATTAAAGAGATCTGCACCAAGCCCAGCCAGTAAACACAGACAATGGGGCATAGATTTATCTGTAGTCTCCCCTGCGGCAACCGGCGTCACTCGAATCAAGTCAGTTTCCTATTTTTAGAAACTACAGAACAAGAGCGTTAACTGCAAGTCACCACTCTGCAGTATTAATTAAAGAAACGTTACAGAATTCTACAACAAATGTTGAGATGGGATGTGTTGTCTCCTGGTCTTCAATGCACATGTGCCACCATTCAGTGTATCATATTTATTGATAAGGGAAAGATCAAGTAAAGATCGGCTTTCAGGAGTTTTGCATTTTTATTCTAAAAAAAAAAAAAAAAGGAACGAGGAACACAATGGGTGCGTTATACTGCTGTCATTTAGTCGTCAAAAAAAAAAAAAAGCAACATACAAGGCATTACTTAAATAAAAAGAAATCCCTGCATTCTTAAAAAGGCATAACCTTAAATAAGGCAGCAGTAACAGAAGGCAATACTAATAATTATAATAATAATTACAATAATGAGAATACAAAACCCATACTGTAAGATCGAAGCACATTACTTGAGCCCACAGTAAATATCAGCAGTGTTTTTTGTTTGCCCATCAAAATCAGAGCATTAATGGTTTCCAGTGGAAGTTTAGTTGCTGTATTTTATTGTTGAATGAATAGGTAGATGGAGATACATCACAGTGGCCTCTGGTGCAAGTTATATACAGAGAAATGCAGTGCTGAAGGCCCATTAGCAAGCAGGAAACATGCTAGAAAAGAACAGACAGAAAATCACAGTTAGCATGTGACACGACACAAACAACTCCATGGCTTTCCATTCCTTTATTTGCTATTAATTAAATATAAAACACTAAAAAAAATACTCCAGATTTAAAAAGGCTGGACCCTGCATGCAGAGAAACACTACAGTTGAAATTAACACACAGGGAAACCAGATGGTCACATGTTGGAACTGCATCAAGGATGTTCAAACACTCTGCTCCTACCCAGATTGTATTATTATTATAGATAATAAGGAGTTCACAGAATTCAGTTTACTAAATACAGCCTTGAAGGTGTGCCTGTGATAGAGAATAGCCAAGGCCCAGAACAGGCAGGCTTGTGTCAAGAATGTCTAATGCATATGTAATGAAAACTGCTTTCATACCATTGGAATCCCCCCTTGGTTTCTGTGAACTTGTGACGGACCATAAACGTTGCAAGAGCTTCAGCTACCTATAAGGGGAATAGAAAAACAAGGAAAGTGATGACATACCAGTATGTGGCCACGATGACCATATATGGAGTAAAAGGCCACACGATGGCAGCTAAGAGAGATCTTGTACCTTAGAATCCTGATTGAGTGTTTAGAAGCGATGGATACATGAATCAGCCATGAACAATTATGTGTGTTGTACATTGTCAACATTGTGTGAAAGTGCCCTGTAATCCACAGTTATTTTTAACCCTCATCCTTTACTTGGAATATCTTTGTCACATGCTGCTCTGTAGCACATGGGCTCAGCAGAGTTGCTTATTTGTTTTTGCTGTTGGCAGCACCTGTCTGTGAGGAGAGACATCTGTTTATGAACCGCGATGGCAAACCCTCAAAATACAGGAAGAAAACAATGCTTTATTCCCTCCTGCTTCAGAAACGTCTTAATGCCTTACTTTTTCTGGGGCGTCTTCATGTACCGCATGGCCACACTGAGGCAGAACCTGCATTTGAAATTTTCCTGAACAGAAAACAGCCTCCGTGAGAACAAGTGTACTACTGTGTGTTTACAGCAGGAGAAACGTTTGGCAAAGCTTTACGTTCATTCAACAGGCAAAAATTACATGCTACTATTAATGTCAAAATGTCCTGTTTCTGTCTACTACCTATCAGTAATTCATTCAAAACAGAGCTATAATACAATAGAACAGAGCTACAGGCATAACAGACTACAAATCAGAAGCATCAGTGTACATTTGATGACAAAACAATTAAAAGCAGGGTTTGACAAAACAAGAGCTCAGTGACAAAGGGGGGCAGGAAGCAGACTATGTTACCTTGCATCTGTCCAATTGTGAGATCTTTATCCAGCCTGTCAACACCTGTAACATCAGCAGAATACAATATTAGCAGAATACAATATTAGCTACAGGACACTGGTTTAACACTGGTGCGACACACAAATGTCAATATTTTGCAGCACCATATTGATTAACTATTTGGTGAACTTGACCTTCAAGCCAAGGAAAGTGTACACTCGTCCCTGACCTCAGTAAATGGCAGCCTACACCCACCTGCCAGAAGCAGTAGTTTGGGTACAGAACAGCTGAGAAAGAGGCTGGACAGCCCTCGAAACCAGCCATCCCAATATTTCTCCGTTTTAGCCAGCTCAATCCTCCAGGTGTAAGGACACTCCTTCACCTAGAAGAAAAAGACAAATAGAAAGGAATGCAAGGCTGTCTATCCAGCACGACAAGCGCATGAATGAATGCATCAGACATTCCCTCTAAAAAGGAGGGATCGTGGACAATAAGATAAAGTAACAAGGTGCCTGCTTGGGTATCCCGGAGTCTCACTGCATCAGCACCAGACCAAGGATACTAGAAGTGCAGCAAAAAATCAACTATTGTGGCCGAAATCACAATGGCCACAATACTTGTGGTATTGTTGACAGCCTTACATTACAGTACTTACACAAACATTGCTTTTTTTTTTAAGCAAGGAACACACTAGGACCTGTGGTTCCTCCTCCTGACCAAAATACCAAGGTAGAATTCTGAATCTGACTGTGATATCTGAAGCGAGTCACGTACTATTATCAGGATTGTTTTAAAGAGATTTTACTCCCAGCGTGGCCCTTGGCTGAATGAAGGAAATGGCAATAACCTCCAGGTCGTCTTCTTTCTTCCTTTTGTTGTTGGACTCTCCTTCATTCCCATGTTCTCCTCCTTCTCCCTCTGCCTCTTCCTCCTCCTCCTCCTCTTCCTCGATGATCCCTTCGATGATCGTTTTAGAGATGCCAGGGCTGCTGACAGGATCCTCACATCTAGAAAGAGAGACGGGGAGGGCAATGTAAAACAGAGAAAGAGATGGGGAGAGACACAGAAGACAAGGCAGAGAGAAACAGCTCTGAAAGACAATGTATCATCAACTACTGCTAGCAGACAGCGAACTTTAAGAACTTACTTTTTCACTTGACCACCCATTGACACTCTTGCAGACTCAAGGTTTCGGATTTGTCCACTTTTTACACTGAAAAAAATGTTTTAAAAAAAACTTAAACTTTCCTTTGCCTTGTAGTCAAACTGGTTCACAAAATGGTACTCAAGTAAGTACAACATAAGAGCCAGATTTTCAAGAAGGTTTAAACCGAGTAGGCTCAGCTCTGCTTCCTTGATCAAACTGCTATGCACTGGGATCCTTATTTCCATCCCTGCTGTGGGTTTTTCTTATCTAAGGAAGCCAACATGTTTTCGCAGTGTTTCATTTTACATATCATACAGGTCCTCCAAGCTCAATGTACAAGATTTTGTTCCGGGACTAGGGAAAGAATTGGAATTTAAGAACACTCACTCACTACTGAAATTCTTAGGAAAACAAAGCCAAAGCAATTTGCTCTTAAAAAGGCACCTTTGCAATGTTTCCACTTACCTCCACTCAATGGCATTCTCAAGAGATTTAAAGGTTTTTGGTCGACTGCGCAAGAAATTCTGCATGCTGTTCAAAGCATCCATCGCTGTGCCTACACACAAAAGAAGAATCATTGTAATTACAGGCTGCTCACTCACATTAGCCACTAATCTACACAATGCAATTCTAAATTACTGATGAAAGCAATAGCGGAGAAATGGGTTTTCTACAGTTCTTATAGTTGTATTTTAAACCAAGACTGAAACAAAAGAAACTTCGACAGCAATTTGTTTTAAATGTCGATAAACCAGTCTAAGGAGTCTCTTTAGATACATTCCATTCTTTTAGAATGACCTCCTATTGTCCTATTGAGTGTTTACCGTTAAGGCCCAGCTGTATTGTTAAAGAAACTGTTCAATTTACCTTCCACCACATCGATGACGCAGATGCCCAGCAGCGACGGCACCAGATTGGCTGCTGCTGTGTGAACTGCAATAGCCCCGCCCATACTGTGACCGATCAACATGATTGGTGGAGGGTTTTCACCGTACAAGGCTTCAATCACCTTTCCGATGTCCCTTGGAGGAGGAGGGGGGTGGGACGGGGGGGGGGGAGTTTGAAGTTAGTGGCAGATAAAGAAACAGTTATAAGTGGTCCTTAAGGTTGACGCCTAACGATTAAATTAGAATGCCGACCAACACATTTTGACTGCCTTATTGTTAAATACTAGCATAACAAATGAGAGAAGAAATGCTGCCACATCAGGGTACAGGCACACCAGATGGTTCTGCTGGCACTGCTCTGGAGTTCTGCAGGGGTCTCAAGGTCTCAGTAACCTTGAAAGAGGTGTCGAGCTCCAACACAGGGCTGTTAACCAGCTTTTTTTTTTTTGCAGAATCTTGCTCAAGCAAGCCTTAGATTCCTGATCTCTTTACACATGCAGATATATTTGGCTTTAGTGTCATTTTTATCCTCCTCCAATAGCGGCGTTTCATTTTGTGTGTGTTTTAGAAACAACATTTTTCATTGATGAACAAAAAATAAACCACCATTAGATTCTGCAATCAAATCTCTCCATCTTTGTCACCCCCTCCCTCAGATACAATGTTGAAATATCTTACTTGGACATAGTTTCTGCAGAAAGATCTTCAGAATTGTTTACTGTTGTGTCACCTATACAAAAAATAATAATAAAAAAAGGCTTTATACTCAAAGTAAATAAGCAGTTTTGACTTTAGCATTTAAAAACAAAACAAAACAAAACCTTTTCTAGAACTTCAATACAAAAACATATATGGGTCAAAGCCTGTTACTGAAAGCATGTCAGTCAATAGGGGAAGCAGCTGATTGATTATTGACAAGAAAGAAGCCGATCACCCTCCAGATGTCCCAGCCATCATGTTTTAAAAGACATGTTTGCTAAAATGTGTTTCTTTTTTTTTTTTTCTTTTTTATAAATTTAGTCGCCGCCAATTTTTTTTTACCCCCGTTTGTCCCCAATTTAGTATGCCCAATTATTATCTGTATCCTCAGCTCACCGCTTGCAACCCCCCCGCCGACTCGGGAAACAGCGGCTGGAGCACGCGTCCTCCGAAATGTGCTCCTGCCAAGCCGTCATTTTTCACACTGCGGATCCACAGCGATGCCACCAGACCTATAGTGCCAGAACACAACACAGATCTGGCAGCTCCACTGCAGAACCACAGGCGCCCTATCGGCCACAGGGGTCACTGATGCGCGGTGAGCCGTGGATTCCCCTGCCGACCTAAGCCTTCCCTACCCGGGCAGCGCTCTGCCAATTGTGCGCCACCCCCTAGGAATTCCCGGTCACGGTCGGCTGTGACATAGCCTGGATTCGAACGTGCGATCTCCAGGCTATAGGGCACATCCTGCACTCCGTGCGGAGCGCCTTTACTGGATGCGCCACTCGGGAGCCCCCTTCTAAAACGTGTTTCTTTCAAAACTACACATTTGAGACCGATATGAACAGGTGTGCATGGTGGAGACAATTTATATTTTCTTAGCTACAATTACTTTAAAAAGAAAATACATAATTATTTTGACGGTAAAATGTAAAAAAACCTTTAACAGTACTTTGTTCAGTTGTTACTGCTACTATTATGCAACATCTAATTCATGTCCCAAAAGCAATGGGCTAGTCTAAAGCCATGCTCTATTAATAGAGAACACAGACTATGCTAACTTAACCCCATGAAACTATGAATAGTCCTTTACTGGATAGATCTCTTACCATGTGCTCTCAGGTCAACAGCCACTACCCGGCACTTGATCCAGTTAAATATAACAGCCTAAAAAAAGAATTAAGATGACTTTCAGATAGCTAGAGGTATACTCAATTAAAAAAAAACAAGTTATTTTGGAGATTGCGACCTCCAGCATCTCTCTAGTCCAAAGCTTGCAATACATTTTCTAATTAAGCAATCAATTAAGAAACTGGGTGTCCTACTCTGAGCTATATATCCTTACCTCTCAGGAATTCTGCACTCAATTGTTGCAAAATCTGCCCTCACTTCACTTTACATAGATGTAGGCTGGTGAGGGGGGAGAGGCATATGCAATTATCACTTACACTGAAAACTGCCCAGGAAAGAGCTGAATGGCCTCCTCCATGCAACAGAAGCAGAACCGGCCCTTCTGACCCACTGCTGTAGATTCTAAAAGAGTGTGAACCAGTAAAGGAGCAAACCAAGAGATAACCAAACAGTTCCTATTAAAGGAAGGATAACGAGGGGAAAATAAAAGGAAAAAAAAAAAAACTACACGGAGGTCACCATGGTCTCCACTATTAGAACACAAACGCCCAAGATTTGTTTCATCAGAATCGGACAAGTGATTTCCAACATGGAGCTTTCAGTTTTCAGTACTTTGAGGTGTCAGCAACACACATTACCAGCATTTGGAACTACTGAAGGAGAAAATTGGTTTGATCTGCCATTTTATGTTTCAGTTATCACATCCCAGTTATATCTGAAAACTTAGAAGTTTCAAGCACCCTGTGGCCTCGATACAGCTCTCAACTGTCTTACCGTCTTCTCTTACTGTTAAGGTACACATACATGAGGGGCAGTGTTGCAGAGGGACAGGTTAATGGTTGCACTCTGGTACATTGATGAGGATATGCAATTAGATGCAGTGATGCAGCACTGTGATGTAAATAACACAACCACTGCAAAGCTGTTTGTTCCTGGTTTTACTATGAGTTTAATAAGACAAACCTGAGCTTGTTACCTATACAATGTAGATAATCAAGCTTGAATGGGTGAAACTGCTATGCAACAGGAGTCCTATTGACATCACAGTGCTGCATTACTGCATCTACCGAGCAGCAGCAGAGGACAACTTAAAATGTGCCACCCCACCTCAGTGAAGGTGTTCAAATCCTGTGCACTGTGTAAGGAAGAAAGTAAAAGGATATATCTGTACTGGTTTCGTTTTCCACTTCAACATCTTCCATGTTCTCAAAGTACTGGCTCCAAGGAACAGGGGAGAAGTCTCTTTTTCTTCCAGGCCTGTAGCAGATATAGAAAATACATGTAATCCAATCATTTAAATCAAGCAACAACAAAAAATCTGTGTAGCACACATATAAAACCGAACATGAGCATGCTGGTCTGTGTCTTGCCAATCCAGAAGGTTGTTTTTTCAGCAAAGATGCAGATCTTGCAAGTTTAACCATTCTAGTAGCCAGTGCACTTACCCACCCCCTTAATACCTATTTATTCAACTGTACATGACTTTAAATGGGGTAATTTTATTTTTAAATAACAGTGTTCTATGGAGATTTATTTTTTTATGAGACGTTGATACCAATAGCTAGAGCAAAAGCTGAATTTGTTGGCGATTGCATCCAGGTGCTGCGAGTGATCCTGCAGAGCACACTTTTATTCGTACGAATAAACTGCAGTGACGACCCAACACAGCACCCGGACGTAATTCCTAAATAAATAACGCTCAGGTGTGTGTTTTAATCATTTAGTCATCACTACTGCACGTTTTACTACAAAATAATAAATATCGTTTCTAAACAAGAAATACAAATTATTTATTTTTTTTAATGTTAAATACTGTCCATAAGTGACTATTGGCCTCACCAGACATTTGCGTCAGAGTTGAAAAGGCTAGGGCACTAACCCACTGTGCCACCTGTGCCATCAACTAGGAACACTTAAGAATTTCTCTGGAAGAAGAATGTATGTTTTTGTTTTTTTTTTATTGTAAATTACAGTTTCGTTGTGAATGCAATTAACAATCTAGCTCACCTAAAGGCAATAACCAGCAGAAAAAAAGTTAACATCTCTGTAAAACACATTTCTGCAATATGTGTGGTTAAGTTAACGTTTGATTTGTACAACTGATGAGAGTATACAAAACGTTATTTATCTAAAATTGTTGTTTGCCGATCTATTCTGATAGCAAAATACTGTCAAATTGTGTTTCCAATTAAAACACAGATGTAAACGAGTTTTTGATAGTCTTGGTATACAATACAATGACTATATTATCATAAATAAAAAATATATAAACTCACCCCATTCTCATTTTAGAGCCAGACTGAATCCCTCTTGCAGGAAGTGGAGGTCTGGACGGCAACCGATTCAAATGCAAATTCTTCTCCATATTATCAGGTTGTTATTAGTGCTATTTCCCCACCACAGATCCACCCATACAGCCCGAATCGTCCGCAGTATAGACAGCAAACAGCTATCAAATGAAAAATGTTCCTGAACAAGCTAGTCTACCCCTAAAGCGACATCGTAATGAAGCGCAGCGTGCTGGGAGATGTATTTCTATCTGGCCTTACTCTCGTCACTGAAAGCAAGCGACTCCGGTATAAAACACTACAACTCCCGGCCTCCCTCGGAAATCTCTTGTTTTGGTCGTGACGACATAAAAAGGTGACGTAATGTATGGCAGTACAGTATATCATTGCAGCAAAGCGGTGCAACAAACAGTCATTTTAAAAACAGAAACATGTAAAAAGACACAATTGCGTTAAAACAAAACTCAGGAATACAACACGTTTACAGCATTTTCTTCATGTGTACAAATATGTTTTGTTAAATTAAAAAAGTAGACTTTAAAAATAGTATAACCTCCTGTTGCTGCAATGGGTGTCAAGAAGACTTGTATGCCAGGTTTCAGATGAAACTACATTTTTGCTAATATACACAAACTGGACAATAAATAGGGTCTTCTGGTGAGTTCAAAGGTTTGGGGATAAAAAAAAAACCAGTTAAGCGCGAATCACAGTATAACACACACATAATTTAGAAAACCTGATTAATAAAATCAGTTCAGAAAAAAAAACATTCTGACCCGATTTTATTGACGAGGTTTATGACAGGTTAATCCTCGGCAATGCCACACTGAGTACGCCCCGTTTCGTCTGATCTCGAACTAAGCAGAGTCGAGCCTGGTTAGTCGGCTGGGAGCGCCTGTTAATACCAGGTGAAGTAGCCTTTTTTTGTTGCTGCTGACCAGCAGATGGCAATATAATCCACAGATTGACTCCAAATCGTTTACTTCAGAGAAGTGCAATTTTGCACAACTAGCCAAAAGCATATCATTAAAGAAATGTGTGAATCACTACAGTACAGTACAGCATGTCGTCTCGTGCAGGGTGCTGATTTAGTCCGTCAGTATCCCACAATGCTATGAGTGGAAGCGGCAGTAAGGGGATTGGCGGCGGGATTAAAAGTGACAAGAGCGTTGTTGTTGTCGTTACCCAGAAACAGAGTGGACGATCGCACTGTTTACCAAGAGAAACTGGCACTTACGAGCATGGCGTTTAGTAAGGATTCTTGAAGAAGAACTGGGGCATTTAGTAAGGTCAAGAATATACTTTTGCAATGAAGAATAAGAAAATTAAGACCAGCACATTAGGAAGCAAGAAAAAGAAAGGTAACCGGTTATTTATTGCATTGATTTTGTTCATGTAAATTATTCGTACATGGCCTCGATAACATAAATTACCTCATTAAAATACTTACAGTACACACTATTTATTTGTCTAATATTTATAGTGACATACATTTCAAACTAGAAATAATGTAAACGGTAACATTCAACAAACCTGTAATTGAAGTAAAATACAATTGTTCATTTTTTTAATAAAGGAAAGGCAAACATTTTCATGTTATTAATCGCAAATTTAACTAGATGGCATTCTTATAATTCCAGGATACTGTGCATGCAGACATTACGTATTTAACACTTTTTTTATTTGTATTTGTGGACACATGGACTGGAGTATATGGGGATTTAGTTAGTTACATTTTCAAGGCGTTTGTTGCAGTTAGAGACCTTCTAGGTGAAATGTGTGTATAGACCTAAAATCTTGAAACAAAACATTTTTCGTTGATAACTGAGTTATATTACACAGCTGCCAGCGATGTCTCCCCATCTACTGGTCTCCCGCCATTAGTAGAAGGCCAGCTGCGGTGCTTTCTAAGGGTGACAGTCAGTAAAATCTTATGGACGATCCAGAAACCCCCAGCTGCACCCCGTGTCAGACTGAAGTGGTGGGGTGAGTTGTCAGATGGGACCTGTTTCCGCCCCAGAGACAGCTCTCAGAAGGAGCAGAAAGGAGTTAAGACAACGGCACGCTTTGCTATTCGCTGCGGCCCGAAGCAGTTCACCTCCTACCTTGCAGGTACACAAGATGCGTCTGAAATGTTACTGTGCGTGAATGAACTAGCAACACTCTCGCTTTTTTTCTGTCAAAGTTAAATAGAGTTGACTTCAGTGTGATAACTTGATTGAGTGCTTAAAGTTATAGTTAAATGACTGCTGACAGTCACATTCTTGCCTTAGCGCTGATTAGAACTGGTTGCTAATATACTGTAAAGTTTATAACCTCCTTTTTTTCTCCTTTACAGATATGGGTATGCTGGTGCTAGATGTGGTGACCAAACCGGACCATCTTCCTATTGGACGGGTACAAGTCAGTGGGATATCGCAGCTCTCTCCAACCCACTCCATCAGTGGGTTTTTCACAGTAGTGTCTCCAACGTCTGAGAAGCTTGGAGAATTACAGGTATTAGCAGACCAGGTTATAAATAGAAAGGTTTTCTTGGAGCTAATTCCAGGTTCGTATTAATGCACATTTTGCATTTATACTGATAATGTGACAGTAACTAAGGATGTGGAGTCAAATACACATATTATTTTACAATCTTAAATCGAGTCTTTTTAAAATCTGGTTGTTTCTCGAAACATTTAGTGTAATACTATACTATTCAAGCTACTGCTTTGCTCATTTAAGTTTTGGAGTGCACATTGCAAGGAATGTCAATTAATCCAATCTGGTTTTCAGGTATCCCTTGCTCTTGAACCCTTGTCTGAAACATATGACAGTAGCAGTTCTATTCCAACCACTGATATGAGCATAGACACTGCAATGGCAGCGCTGTCAAAGGGTGCTTCTCGTGAAAACCAATTGGTGGTACCTCCTCAGCCACTTCGACTTTCTATTAACAGCACCAGTGGAAGGGATTCTGTGGGAAGCAGTGCATCAAATACCCCAAGGTATCTGTGTTTTATTTGATGCTTTTGGCGACCCAAACCTGTTTGATCCTGCAGCAATACGTTACTTTTTAGATTGATTTTTTTTTGTCTGTGTCCTTTTATTTTCTTGCACCTTTTTATTATATTTACGATGGATTTTAATTAACTTAAATGTATACTTTATACCCTCTCAATTTGCATATTTTTATTTTTTCAAAATCTATATTTTAAAACCGATTCAATATTTTCAGAGGTAAAGACCACTTATACTTTCAAGAAAACACTAGAGTCCCAAAAGATACTTCTTCCAGTGCAAGACCTGAAGATGCAGTGGAGAGCTTGAGACCAGCCTCCCCCCACCACAGGCTTGTACAGTTTTCTCAAGAGACCGAAACTCATGTCTTACCAGCAAACAGCCAAGCATCCAAGGATCTCATCTCAGGTTTGTAAATTTCAGACTTATAACATTAGCTGGGTCTAGCAAGGAGCATGTGGGTTCACTTACTGTAAACAGTGAGAATGTCTTGCATGCAGCCAAATTGGGCACAGATATATTCTTCTGACACAGTAGAAGTATTATAAATGATCTTCAGTTAATATATAAGCAGGAAATGTATACATTTTGTGGAATCTTCAGAATGTCTAATGAACATTAGAAGATCTGCATTATTCTGTGAGCAGCGCATATTAAAACCCATAGGACGGTGCAGGTTATTTGTATTACATTAAAAATGCATATTAATGTATGAGGTAGTGTAGCTATTCTATTCTGTCATGAAAAATGCATTTTATTGCTGAATAAGTAAGTAAAGAATGATGTACATTGTATCCTGCAGTGCTTTTGGATCGTGGCAGCAAACTCAGGAATGCTATGGTGGTTTCTGCTCTGCAGTCTGACCTGGATGCTGAACCTGCATTGAAGGACATTCACCTGCCTCTGCCAAATGATACTGTTAGGAAACCAGTATCTGTGTAAGCTCTACTGTTGCCTTTTGTTCTTTCTATCATTATAATTTATAATTTTCTTACTGAAGTTACTAAAACAAGTGACATTTTATAAAAAGGTATCTTAAGAAAAGAGAACACAACACATAATAGGAGATCAGAGTTCTAATAATGAACAGGCCATATTCCAATCTGATTTGGAATAAGTGAAATCTTGAAAGAGAGTAAGGAATGTATACTTGTATTTAAACACTGAAAACATTTACTCTAACTTTAAAATAAATAAGTAAAGACCAAAAGTATTGTTTAAATAGGGCCCAATGTTGCTATAATATTTACAGATAAAGAAATATGTTTAAGTAGAATGCTGTCTATTGCTCATCATACAATTGTTTCTTTTTTCCAAAGGTCCTCTATGCCTTCATCGGGCAAGCTGCTTGAGAATCTGCTTGACCCTGATCCAAATCTCAAACCCACGCAAGTTAACCTCTTGCCTTTGTCAGAATACCAAGACCAAGAATATACACTTGACACAGAGAACAGAGCAATTCAGCTGCTCCTGGGCAGGTAAGCTCTTTGAATATTGTATTGTGCTTGTTATTAGTACAGATAACCATATTTATTATTTTGCAGATTATATCTACAATAATTGTTCATTGGTTTTTAAACCACATGCTTTCTGCTTTATTTTTTAGTGTAAATTCTTCCCCGTTACAACACTGGGATGGAACCGGTTCCCCTCCTGAGTCCTTGTCTGGCGGCAGCAGTATCTATGAGGAAAGTGAACTGAGCGATCCGCATTATGACCAGAGCCTGCTGGAGAACCTGTTCTATAAGGCTCCTGTAAGTGTACAGATTATTTTTATGTTTTTGCATCAGAGCTGGGATTTTGAAGCACTCCTGATTTTTTTTTATGTACCTAAAGAGCAGAGTCACATAGTTTAAGTTGCTCCCAAAAATAGTAATGAAAAAATATTTCTATTTGTACAGTATGGGGGGAGGGGGGGTGCATAAAAGCAAGTGTTTCTAGGTGTTCCAGGAGATTAATTACATTGTGTATGCTCTTTTTAATGCTCTAGAAATCTGACACCAGCCTGAGTGATTTCAGTAGTGAAGATGATGAAATCAAGTCTGCAAAAGGAAAACAGAAGATTTCAAGAGGTCATGCAGGACATCATCCAGACCGACCCAGACAGTCACTTCAGGCTCCTGATAGCAAAAATGAATGGTCAGTATATCCATGTGGTCAGTATATCCATGTGGATGCGAAGGCAGAGTTTGCCCCCATTCTAAAAATTGTCCAATAGTAAAAGAGATAAGACACACTGATTTACTAATTTCATACTGAATGCTAACAAAACATTTCTTTAAACAGTTCATTCCCAGAAGGAGCCACATTGACCGCTGGAAAAGAGCCGTCCAGCTCCATTGACCTGAGTGTGGACAGACTGACACTGTTAGGTCGGATACACCTGGCCAGGGTTATAATTGAAACTCTGAAAATCCCCCCAGACAGCACCCAGACAACACCAAGTAAAAAAGCTGGCAAAGGAAAACCACCAAGACCTGTTTCAACTAGAAAATGGTATTTTTTTTTATTTATTTTTTTTTTTTTTTATAAATGGTTCTAAAAATATTTTGTGTGGTTTGATGTTTTGACTCTGCTGAGCAATAAAGCATTTTTTTTTAATCTTTAAAATTGGAAAATTGTCTTTTGCTTTTTGTTTAAAAAAAAAAAAGTTGTAAAGCTCCACAGAAGCAGGACAACCAATGGAAAACCGTATACTGTACCTTGTACCTCATTAAACCTATAATTTGTAACACTAATTTTCAAACCAGAAATGTAGCCTTAATTGTTGAATCAGTTCCTCTTTTTTTTGGTAAAATATCCAATAGGTATCCTCAAGTCCATTTCCAATTACAATTGGACGATTTGCACTATTCCGTGTTTATGTATGTGCTTTACATGGTTAGGCAGCCCTGGGGAATTCTTTCATAAATAATGTAATGTCTTTCATGCAGCACCTATTTTGTGGAGTACCACTTCCCTGTGGCATCTTCAAGAGAAGAGGCTGGTCAGGTGTCCATGAAAACTGAAGTTGTAAGGGTAGCCTCCAGCAAAATTATAGGAGGAGGTACAGTTCTCTGTATTATAAACGTTTTTAACTTTTTACTCCGATGTGTATAAGATAGTTTGACTTTCTTAATGCTCTCTGTTTTCTGTTAACAGTTGTGAAGTTTCAGCAGCGGTTTGTGTTCCCACTGCATTTCAGTGGTGTGATGATAGAGCAATGGTGGAACATGGACCTCGAATTTAAAATCTATGCTAGAAAAAGCACACAGAAGAAGGTATTGAGCCTTTGCTACGTCTTTGATTCTCCTTTGCAGCATATAGACAGAAATTGCTAATAACCAATGAAAATTCTGGAACATATCCATTAAAAAATATCTGTTACCAGGGCCATATATCCAGATGTAGTTGTTATCCTATTTTATTTACAGTAATGGTTCCTAGTATAATATATTTTATAATCTAAATCAACCAAATTGTATGTTGAGTTGCCAGAGTTAATACTGTAACCATTGATTTCTCTATAGTCACAGCAATACAGATCTCCATCCTTGCACATTGTGGGTCTCTTGCTGCAATATCACAGTGTCAATCTAGTACACTGCTGTTTGAGCAGTCCCTCCCGAGCATGCATTTGTTTTTAGGTACTACAAGGAATATTCTAACTAGTTCCATTTGTTTTACTTAATCAGCCTGTTCCAATTGGAACAGCTCGTTTCCCATTACGGAAAGCCATTCAGTCTGAACTCCTGAGTCTGTCTACTGAGCTGTCTGTCTTCAGGCTGGATGGAGAAAAACAGGAACTTGGGCCTTTAAAGGTAACAATCATGTTGCACTCTTTAAATCAGGCGGTTGCCATCTACATTTGTGTTCATTTTTACTTTATATACATTTAACTCTTTATTTACTCCCAACAGAAAGTAACCCCCCCAATATATATATATATATATATATATATAAACACACAATTTACACTGCTGTAAATACACGTCAGACAATTTTGTCTTTCACTCAAATTAAAACACACCTTTTTCTACATCAGGTTTCTTTTGAGCTGGCTGCAGACAACAAGGATTTCTCTACTGCCAGGTCCCAATGTGCAGGATTTTCTAAAGCCCCTTCATATGCTGTTACCAGTCCTGGACACAAGACCGTATCTCTTCCTGATAACGAGAGTAGTCAACAGCTGGGCACTGATGGTGCCAATGCCTCTGTCCCTGTCAAAGCACACAGCAAGGCCAGAAACAAGACCCCTCAAACCATGAAGGAATTGCAGAGAGAAAATGGGATTCAGCTGAACCCACCTTACTGTTCAGCAGTACGGAATTTAAATAGACAGTTCAGTGCACTGCGTGCAGAAGAGGAGGATGGAGTCTTGCTGCATGTTTTGTTGATGGTACCAGAGGGAAAGGATTTTACCACAGCAGCAATGCAGCCATGCAATTTGTATTTAAACTGCAAACTGTTTGGTACAGATGAAGCAACAAGGTCTCCTGTCATTTGGGGACAAAATCAGCCAACATTTAACTTCACTCAAGTAAGTTTTAAAAAGCATAGTTATTTGCATGTGAAATATAAAACAATCCAACTCAATAAAGATATCCATTGAGCCTTTGCTCAAAAAAAGTTTATATGTCTACATATCTGCCATTATGATTACCAATAAAGTGGCTTATTTTGTAGTACAATGACTTGCAAAAAAAAGGCATTCACAGTAACTTAAAACTCAATTTTGTGATTTAGATGACTGAGCTGCAGTTTGAAATATGGTCCTGTTTTTGTGCTTGTTTATTTTCAGGTGGCTCCTGTGACGCTGGCCTCCAGACTGCTGGAGAGAATGAAGAACAATGTGATGGTGATCGAGGTGTGGAAGAAAGTGCCAAGTCCAGCACAGGACAAGCTGGTGGGACTAGCGAAACTCCCACTGCACCAATTCTACATGTCATTTAGGTGAGCATGTCCTGTAGTAAAATATCTTGTAAAATATGTTGTTTATGGGGCACTACACCTTTTTGAAATACCGTTGTTTTGGTTACATCTATCCAGGGACCCCAAGATTTCTCACCTGCTGCTGCAGGCTCAGTATCCAGTGGTGGGAGTGGACAGCTACATGCCGGTCATTGATGTGTTTACAGGCAGCATCCAAGGCCGCCTACGGGTCATTCTAGCTATGGGTTCAGGAGAACAGATTCTAGCACTGCAACGTTTAAAAAGTGAAGAAGGGACTTCAGCTCCTAGCGTTCAAAGGCCAACACACTTTCTGGATCAAATGCCAAATATACCATCTGAGGTATTCTTTTTTTCTTTCGCTGATTTTAAATATATCATATAGGAGTCGGAGATACTCTGTAGGTAAATATACTGTAGTTTAATTTATGAGCTCTAGAGGGCAGCAGAGTATTTAGATCAAGGCTATTGCTGGATTACTATTGTGTTCAATCTATCTATACCATATAGTAGGATGTGGCCCAGCATGCTATTAGCTATGACAAAAGGGGTACCTTTGTTTTTGATAGATGTTTTATTTATAAAACTCAATTTTGTATTTATAAAACTCAATATATATATATATAAATAATATATATAAATTTATTTGTATATTTTTTTCTTGTACTATGATTAGATAAACAGAAGGCATGGAAACTCAATGAGAGAACACATATTTGAGATCAAAGTTGAACGCATAAAAGGACTGACTCCATTACAGTCCACTGTCTGGGGAGAAGCGGACTGCTTTATACAGTATAGTTTCCCAGCCCAGGACACAGAATCTGAGAGGAACTTGGACTCCCAGGCGCTAGAAAGCAGTAAGATATAATCAACACTTGAATAAACTAGCTCACACTTTTATTGACAAAAGTCTATGACAAATTATTGTTTTTTAATACAGTGGTTTTGTCAAATTCCCTTCATGTTAAAATGTGCAGTGTAGAAAAGCTATTACAACGTCCTTAATTTTGTAGAAGTACTAAAAAGAAACCACAAGAAATACTGTGATTTATTCTTTTTTCATTGTTAAAATCCTTGTTCATATAAAAGGGGCCACAGGACCTCTCTGAAAATATGTTGTTGCATCTCGTTGAATTGCTCTTTGCCTGCTTACTGAACACGTGTTCATATGTTACGTCTAAAACATGAACATCATGATTGTTTTGTTCAGCAGTGAGTTTGAGGCCATTCCGTACTACCACCACTCTGTGTGTCCCGGACCCTGTTTTCAATGACAGTCAGAGCCACACTCTCGTCGTACCAGCTGATGTTCCAGTACAGCGATTGCTGCTCAGCGCTTGCTCAAGCCAAGGGTTAGCAGGCGGTGGAGGCATTCAGTTTGAAGTGTGGTGCAGGTAAATATAGTATAGGTCTGGTTGTTAGCTGTAAAGGGCAGCAAAGTCACTTCTGTGTAGACTAGGGGACTACAGCAGAATTGCAGGATTGAATTGCATACAATTTTTTTTTTTTTTTGTCTCAAACAAATTAGATACATTTTAGTTTTTATGAAACCTGCTGGATTAGTAGAAAGACTGTAAATCTATGTTTTATTAGATTAAACTTTAAACCTTTAATGTTTACCAATGAAACTATTTTCAATAAACATATTGATTTGTACGTCATAGTCATAGTTATATTTCATCTTTGTATATATTTCAGGTTACATATAAAATAGTATACAGTTCATTTTGAGATCATGTGATTAGTGATTGTGTCTCAAGATGTGGCTACCTATCCATAAAAACTCCTCGTACTGCACACAGCTTGATCCATCCCAGGTTTTGTTTTGAGCTGTGTCTGAGCTTAAAGTAAAAACTGCTATGCAACAGGAGTCTTATTTCCATCCCTGTTAAGCTTATTTTCTAAAGCAATCACTGATGTTGTGCTTCTTTTAGTAATAATCTTTGGGTGCTAAAGGCTGCCTACAGTATTCTCTAAACGTTTCACATAATGCCTAAATATATGCAACTGTGCTGCTTGTTTCTGTAAGGTATTATTACCCAAATGTCCGAGACCAGGTAGTGGCCCGAGGTATCCTTCCCCTGTCCAAGCTGTGTGCCATGGTGACCATGCAGCGGCAGGAACACGCTGGCACACACACCTTCAGCCTCCCTCTGATCCCCAGAACAGACAGCGCAGAGGGGCACCACCCGCATCCTTCAGGTATGTCAAGACAGCTGCTCTGTAAAAGCTGAAGATTGCAGCTCTGCGCTGTTAATACTTCATATAATCAGTACTGAAGCCCTGACATAATATTGGGGGCTGATTGATTATATTGTTGCAGCACTGCACAGCAATGGTGAGCTTAGAATACATCCCCTCAATTTGTGACCATTTTAGCATTATATGAACTTTGAATGATCTTAAGTGACTGTCAGTTTAGACTGATATGCTACATTCGTTTACATTTTTTTTTTCCCAAACTCTGACAGTACACACAATAACGTCACATGCCATGATCAAAAAATGCATACCCACGTGGCAAAGGTAACTAACCAACCTCACTATTGTTTTATGAGAAAGTAATTTGAAATTTGAGGGCAAATCAATCCAAAAATGATGTTTGAATCATGGCATGGGCTTTGACTGCTTCATTTTGGCATGTGGGTATCTATTCTGGCTGGGAGTTCAGAGCTGATAGTAAACATGTTGATAACATCTACTGTTGAATTGACATTGTTTTAAATATTTCTTGCACACTGTTTGTTCAATTTATTTTCACACGCACAGTTTATTTTAGACGCGCAGTTTAAAAGTATTTTTTTCACAGTAAAACAGGTTTAAAAGGCACTGCATATCAACAGGTCACTCAGTACTGCATCTCCAGCCCCGCCCCACCTCTTGTTCGCTGTATTTTTCACATGACATAGTAGTGCATACCGATAAATCATCTCCTGATCACTCGTTTTATCACCAAACTCCTCAATGATGCGATCCAAGTCATTATTTTATTACTATAACATCTAGAAAAAGCTTTGCAAATGTCTGTGATATTCTTTGAGCGCTGGATGCAGAAGCAGCTATCTTGTTTATGTCTGTGTTATCTATGTGGTGTCGGGGCTATCTGTATTCATGAGATACTCCCCCTTTTTTTTTTGGCTTAAGATTGTTCTTCCTTTTTTATATTTGATTAGGTTTGCTTGATGTGTGTGTGCTGTACAAGCACTCAGTGCAGGCAGCTGAAAGCTCCAGACAGGGAGCTGGAGCATCACGCGTCGTGACTGTTGCAGTCCAGGTTCACCGAGCATCAGGCCTGCAGGCTGCAGCAAGGTAAGCTGAGACCTAATAGTAGCACTTGCATATGCTATCACAGGACCCACTTTGAAGATACACCCTCCCCTTTGAAACATGCTCACTTTTACAGTAATAACTCTTAATTGACCAATTACAGGCAGTATCTTGGAAGGATAAATCTTGATTGATTGCACTATTGAAGGCCACGTAACTTTTTAGGGATGTTTTTGAAGAATGTTTTTTAAGGACTGTTTTTGACGGGTCGTTAAAAGCATTCTTTGAAAAATTAAAGCTTTTAAAAAAGAAAAATGAGAAAAATAATAAGCTCTGAAACAGTTGCAAAAGCTTTCCTGAACTGCGAACTTGTTTTAATGAATGAAAATGGGCTTTAAAAAAACAGTTCATAAAAAATAAAACAATTAGCACGAAGGTCACATTAGGTAGTCCAGTACAAGCGCCAATTAGGGTCTGTGAAACCAGTCATTACAATTTTGTGAAGAATATCTTGGAAACTGCTTCTCAGAAGTTTATTTTCTTACCGAATGGTTCAAATGTATTTTGTCCTGGTTTGCCATTTAAATATTTGTCCTGCATTTTGTATGTAGAGTAACCATAGTGTATACTTTACAGCAGTGGTCGCGGATGCCTCCTGGCAGGGCTGTATCAAGGGCTGAGCGAGAGCGGAACTTCATTGTAATATTACCACAAGGGGGCTGTCATGGGGGATTCCCCGTATGACCTTCATATATTTCTTGCGAGTAAGCAGAAAATGAAGTGTTTCGCAATATCGATTCCAAAATACAGTACTTACTGATTGTGATGATACGTTTATGCCTCGCTATGGTACTGGAATCCTCATATGATAGAGAGGAACACAGAATAACATAAAACACAATTCAAAAGTAGCATACATTTATTTTATTAATGCTTCATTGCGTTATGACAAGTTCAATGAGAAATGGCACTTTCCTACATAGAGAGGAACGCAGAATAACATCAACACAATTCAAAAGTAGCATACATATTTATTTTAAATGCTTCTTGCGTTATGACAAATTTAAATGAGAAAAATTGCACTTTCGTTCTGCGATCAGCTTTAGAACACCAGGTGTGTTAGTCGTGCAGTAGCGCATTAGCTGAGGATCCAGTGACGTGGTGCTGAGGTCAGGCAAGTCCAGTGCATAGTAGGAGGGGTAGATCAAGAGATAGTTATAAATGACAATTGGTTTACATGGATGTGTGTATGTATGTCTGTCTGTGTATGTATGTATGTATGTATGTATGTATATGTTTAAACTGTATGGAACACTTTGTCTTTTTTAGTAGTAGATTCCCCACATGATATTGTTATTGCTTTTTGGATATACTGTTTCATTCTGTTGACCGCTCTAAGCAAATAGTTGTGACTTGACATGCTCCACATCCGTAACAGGCTTAAATATCTACCAAACTTAAACCTGTTCTGTAAGTAGTGGTTTATTTAAGAATCCTGAATGGTGTATATAAAGTGCAAACGACTCAAGTTTCTACCCTTATCACAGGGCGTATATCGTTTAAGAAACAATTGGATTTTGCCTTGGGTCTACTGGTGTGGTGTGTGTTGATGCTTAAGTCCATTTCAATTCCTTATCATGCATCATTTGCAAGTCTGTGTATATGCTTCAAAGCTCTTTTAAAAATGTCCGTTCTAGTGAACTGGGGTTTGAGATCTGTCCTCTAAATCACTGGAAGGAAGAGCGATTTTTAAAAATAAATAAATAAATAAATAAACCTAAGTGCTCTGGCATTTCTGTTCTGTATCACATCATGGATCGTTATTGCTGTTACCTGCTTGACAATGTGGACAATAATCCTTACACTATCAGTGCACAAGAGCAGACATTTTGAAAAGAGCAGATTTATACATTTGAAAATTATAGAAGTGTAAACATTTACTCTAAATCCACTTACCAAGTTTTTTTAATTTTTACAATTTTTGTATAACATTTTTGTATTCGTATCCAATTTACTAATCTAGCTGTTGCTTATCTGAAAGGAGGAGTTCTGTTTATTGATACATGTCTTTTTTTTGATGATTAGAGCTGCCGCAGAGAGGGACCGCTCGTTCCAATACCACGCAGATGTAGGTGTGAACACCACCGTCAGCATGCAGCTTTCTTTCCTCCCAGAGAGTGAAAAGAGAATGACGCGAGTTGTCGCCCGCACCTTCTGCCCTGAGTTTGATCATCACACAGAGTTTTCTTGTAATCTAGTGATCCAGAGATCCAGTGGGGAGACCTGTAGCCTGGCTGAGTTGTTACAGGCTGCAGAAGCTACATTTACTCTCTACCACCATGGTGCTAAACAAGGTATACTGCAGAGTTTAGTACCGGTAGCTAATTGTTAATGGTCAGCTAATGCCAAACATTTTTTATTTAATGCCTTTATGTTGAATGTGCGCATGCAAACTGAATAGATATGTAACTAATTGTGTGTGTTTTAAAATAGAAGAATTGAACCTGTGAATGACCTGCCTGTATGTGTGGGACACCTTTTGAAATCTAGCCAAACATTTTTGGTCAATAATCAAACACTTCTTTAAAGGTCAGAGATTTCCTTAGCAACGTCAGTGGAGCAGTTCATTCCTCTCATTTATATTTCTCCTAGATCTCCTCTACACCTTGGCTGTACGTTGCCGAATATACTTAGAAATAACTTAAACATGACAATTGTCATATTTACTTGAAACTACAGTTTTGTTGTTGCTTTAGCTATGAATGCCATCTATGTGCTGCTCTTCCAATCTGTTTTATTTTTATTTCTTTTAAGAAACTCAAAGTTAGACACCATAAATTCAGTCTTCTGAAACGGATTACATTTTGCAGTTGGTAGAAATTACGTTTTAAGTGATATAAACAGGAATAATTAAATTAACTAAATTAATGGCAACTGAATAAGAGGATTTACAGTACTCAATACAACATGAAACAATAATTTTCTTTCATTTTCTGTTATAGCCTCTACCAGTAGAACATCAGAGGACACTGTACTGGGAACCGTCAAAGTACAGTTGGCAGATTTGCTGAATAAAAGGACAGGTATTGTAAAGGACCAGCTTCATCAAAACTAACACCAAATACAAAATTAGAATTGAGGCCACCAAAACAAATACAAGTTACAATAACCCTTGGTATTATGAATCTGTTTGTTTGCCGTCTCCTGTTTGATATTTGGGATTTTAAAAAGATTGATTATTAGTAGTTTAACTGTCATAACAATTTATATGTTCTCTTGTATTTTAGGAATCACTGGCTGGTTTGCAGTAAATATGCCAGCGGAGCGTGATTCAGAGGCTTTACAGAACGCTGGTGGTGGATTGGAGATCTCGATCAGCTTTGCTCACCATTCTGACAGGGAGAGGGTTGTAAGTGCTGCAGAAGCCTTGGGCTGGCATGCTGGTGTGAATGGAGAATGTACACAGGAGCGTGATGAGGATGGAGACGGAGCTGAATGGCAGGCCGGGGAGCGGGCTTTGTCGATCTCTGTTGCTGCTCCTCGATTGTGGCTCCCTCTGCGCTGCCTGCTGCTTGCAGGAAGGAGAGATCTGGAGAGGTCCACCTATTGTTATGTTAGGTTCAAACTGTACGACAGAGACCCTTTTTGCTCCTCTCTCCGGCACCCGTCCTTAGAGGATGAAGACGTCACCACTGTGACTTTCAAAGAGATCAGGACTGTAGAGCTGAGGAGCAGCCAGCCCCTGCTTTGGTACCTGAGAGAGGAAAGGCTGGAGGTACAGGTTTGGGTCGCTTTCGGAAAAGAGAAGAGGCCGAGACCTCATGATACTGATCGACTAGTCGGTTCGGCTTATGTGGACCTTTCCACATTGGCAAAGAAGCCTCTACACAAGCTATGCATCAGTGGTAGGTGAAAAAATAAGATGGCCTTAACATGTTATTATATGGGGCTGATTTTTATAAAGGAGGGCACACCTGTTTGACTGTTCTAGTGTAAGGTACTGTAGTTAGAATATCTTCATAAAGCTATGTACAATAAATAGATCAGCTACAAATTATTTATGTTTTAATTGCTAAATGAAACAAAATAAAGTTTAAAAATTGATTAGAACTACCAAGGTCCAAATGCAAAAATATGGAAAAAGGTCAGTTTAGGTGCATAATAATCATATTGTGAAAACAATTCAGTGATTGTATTCACGGAGGGCACAAAGAGGAAAAAGAAGCATCTAATATATATATATATATATATATATATATATATATATATATATATATATATATATATATAATATATGTATTTATAATATATGTATTTATTTAATCCCCATGTTTTTGAATCCCTGCTTGCTTTATTAGCGATCTGCTTCTGTTTGCAGGAGTGTACCCCCTTTTTAAACGCAGTGCCCCTGATTTGTCTGGGGCTGCTGTCAGAGTCCACATCACGCTCTCCCCAGCTCACCTGACACCTGCTCAAGAGCAGCTTTCGGCTCCTGAAGAAAGTTACCTTGAGGATGTTAGTGATACTGAAATTAGGGAAGCAGAAAGTTTTGCACATGCCAAGGACTCTCACCATCAAAATGTAGAAATCCAGCAACAGAGAAAAACTTCAGGAGATTGCGAAGGCCAAGATTCACAAGTCGAAAACACATTCGCAGTGAGCATCACTGTGGAAAGAGCTATGCATCTTAGCCTCAAAGGTAAAACAAGTTTAACTTTTTTTTTTAAAAACGTCTAAATGCTGATTATTATATGAAATATCCAGTATTTGATTGTTTGTGTTTAGGTGTCAGTGTATATGGGCTTAGTGAAGTAATTAGGGGTCTAGTATTCAGATGTTTTTTCTTTGCTTATTTTTACTACTTAAAATCTGACATTAAACCAACTGTCCATACAAAAATCCTATGAAATGTCAAGGCATGTGTGTGTGTTTTTAACTAAGTGTATTTGGAAATTGAAGTCAGATTGAGACACTATCTACTTGGTTTAAAAACTTTTAAAAACCCTACAGAAGTCCAAAAAGAGAACCCAATTGATATTTTTATCTAAAACACTGGATCCACCTGCTCAATTTCAACTGCTCCTGTCTCATAAACCGTTTTAGATGTTGACTTCATATTTTCAGTGCTATAGAAACTCATCAGACAAAAATGTAACATCTACCTAAATCCCAGTTATTTCATGAAATTTTTATAACACCAAGAACTCTTATGTTCCACTGGTATGCATTGTTTTTGTTCACAAAATCTACCATGTGGTTCATGCAGATCCAGTCATTCTTTGTCATATACTACCGTAACTGTATAAAGAATATATGTCAAAAGTTTTTCTGCCAGTGTATTTTGTTGTATAGGATTTCTATTTTAATTCAGTTAAGTAAGCCACTACTAAAAAATCGCTGAATGTATGTTCTGTTAAAAAAGAATAAGCCAGTTGTCCACGGGCTTCACACAGTTGGCTTGTGTGTACTAAGTAAACGGATTGTAGTGACATGCTAAGTTGAGCTGTTAAGAATAAAGGTCGTAAAGCTAAGAACCTACAATAAGTGGGTGTAAAACAGTATTCAGACTGACTCAGGACTTTTTGCATGATACTGGACAGGTGGGGGACCAGAGACCAAGATGAAACGATATGTTAACGTTTGCTTGTCAAGTGCTGTTATTTTTCAGTAACATGCAATTTTAAGCACTTCTCTATGATATGCCACTTGTACTTCAGAATAATATAATTCTATATGTGGACTTGCATTCAATTTGCAGCATCTTTTTTGCAGGCAGCCCCCTGATAGAACGCACTGGAGTAAGCCCAAGCTGCTGTGTCTCTTACGCCACCGCAGATGCAGCCAGTCCAGTGACAACAGCTGTAATTGAGAACACAGACTGTCCTGTCTGGGACCACCAGCAGCAGACACGGTGAGCAAGGCTCAGACTTCTAGAGCAGCGCTTCTCACTTGAGACTCTTACAGGGAATAAAACTGATAAGCAAAAGGATAATACACTATACTTGAGAGGCACTTCTTTAGCTATTGACAGGTTTGTCTTCCTGCACAGTTACCTCAGCATGTGGCATGGCAGTCCACTATAATGCCCAATAATGCAAGTCACGATGATTCTCACACTGCTTAAATGGTAGATGCTGATTAGCATTGTATCGGGTTTCAGGATATTTGGTGTACAGTACTGAATGTACTGTTGTTAATCTTTATCAAGTGAAAGCATATTCAATCCCAGGAGAAAACCACCTTGTTCTCTGACAAATCCTTTGTACAACTTTTCAGTTGCAAAGATGGTGCTATTAGGTTCTCAAATATCCTGTATTTTTTATTATATATATATATATATATATATATATATATATATATATATATATATATATATATATATATATATACACACACACATCATTTTTAAACTTCTTAACCAGGGGCCCCACGTTGTTTTAAGTATATATTGTGTATGCTGTATTCTTGGTAATCATACAGTTACATTTGCATACATTTTCATGTTATCAAGTGGTAAGGTTGCTAAACACAGTACTTTACAGTTGAAGGTGAACTGAACTGTTTGTTTTCTAATTGCAGGCTTTCCAAGGAGATTTTAGTAGATCCACAACAGACACTGGTCTTCAAAGTTTGGCATAAAGGAGGTAGAGTTCACCTAAATCCCACAATGTAGAGTTTGCTTGATTACAGCTGTCCCCTGTTAACAGTTTCCTCCTACTTCTATAAAAAGTCTACCAACAGAGCTTTGTCACCAGTCAGGTGCAGTATGTTTTGTCAAGTGTATAATACGAGCAGATAGCTTGCTTTATGCATTCACATTCTGTTTACCATTTAAACATGTGCTGGTTTTGTTTCTTTCAGATGTTGAGCGAGTAATCGGATTCGCTTCTGTGGACCTCTCTCCCCTGCTGTCGGGTTTTCAGTCCGTGTGTGGGTGGTACAACATCACGGACTTCAGTGGGCAATGTCAAGGACAGATCAAAGTGTCCATCACTCCCCTAGGGACGGTTCATGGCCTCCGAGAGGAGAGACTGGCAACCAGCGAGAACAAAGCAAAGGAATCTGATGTACGTATTCTGTTGAAATATAATAACGTTATACGTGTATATAATGTGTTGCTATATTTCAACAAGAACTGAAGTTGATTTTTGCCCCACCCTTTCAGATGACACTTTCTTAAGGTCAGTCTGGTTAAGCTTTGTTGATGGTTTAAAAGATAGGATTGTATGTTCAGCTAATCGTGAAAAGACAACCCCCTTTCATGATATTGGCACTAATCCCAAGATTTGCACACATTCAATGGCAGTCACCTTTGCAGAAATATGTCAGGTAAAATGAAGAACAATTGTCCCACCCGGTGGTTCTGCATTGGTAATAAATGCATAACATTTGGGGTGCCACTGCACTTGTGTGGTTTCGTATTAATAAGTCTGTTCAGGGATACCGAGCCTTTAAGAGAACCTGTGGGACAGCTTGCTCTTTATTATTATTATTATTATTATTATTATTATTATTATTATTATTATTATTATTATTTGTTTATTTAGCAGACGCCTTTATCCAAAGTGACATACAGAGACTAGGGTGTGTGAACTATGCATCAGCTGCAGAGTCACTTATTACGTCTCACCCGAAAGACGGAGCACAAGGAGGTTAAGTGACTTGCTCAGGGTCACACAATGAGTCAGTGGCTGAGGTGGGATTTGAACCGGGGACCTCCTGGTTACAAGCCCCTTTCTTTAACCACTTTCCATTATCAGGGTTACCAACATATTTAATAAGCACGCAATTTGTGTGGGGCAACAGCATCACAAACTAGCAGAGGTTTTCATTTGTGTGCTACACCAGATATACAAGTGAATGAAATCCATTGTTATGTATTTTCCTGTAACAGGTTTCTTTTCAAGGATTCCCGCTGTCATATAGGACTACTGCCATGTACAATTCTTTTCCCACTCATGTCACCAGATATCCAGAACAAATCATTAAGTCAACCAGTCCTGACTTTTTGGTCTCTGAAAGGTAAGATGTGTTTTTTTTTTTTTTTTTTTTTTAAAGCATGTGAATATCTTTTAAATAAATAAATACAGTAGGTGTACAATTGTGCATATACAGAATCTTTCAAATAAGAAGAGAAAAATGTGTTCTATAAAACTTTATTCCTACAACAGACTATTCTGTTTCTCTTAGTTAGTGAGTCCTCTGTGTAATTTATTATTTGAATGTTTTTATGGTACTGATCCAGACCCTCCAATCGGCATGAGGAGCACGTGGACAATGTGCGCCGATTCCACCAGTCTTTACAGCAAGGGGACAAAAGCTTGGAATATGCTCAGAGCGGTGAAGCACGCTCCTCTCGTTCTGCACTTTTCACAGCTCTTAGGTAAGACAGAGTATACACCCTTCTCTGTCCTATAATAACTTGCTCTGGTAAATGCAGAATGACATTTGTTGTAGGTATTAATGCAAAACCTGCTTTTACAGTACAATACTCTAAACAAGTCTTGTTTCTTGAGTAAAAAAACAGAATAGGATAGTATTATTCCTCCCACAAGGCTAGATGTTATTGTATGTATGATGTCACCCCAACATTTGCATGCATTTAAAGTTAGACTCAATGGATTATTCTTGGGAGTAATAAGTTGGATAAAAGACAGTGCAGTATATTTAGTTTATCTAAACGGTGGCAGACCTAAATAGCGCCAGCGTTTTTATATAAAAAAAAGGACCATACAACAATGGTATTTAGATTCACCTCTGTTTAGATCAGTTGAAATGGCCCTGTTACCTTTTAATTTTCAAAATGATACTGCTTCCACTTGGGTAAGCTGAAGATTTTGTGCATTGGCTTTTGTCTACTGCAGAAAAAATCTTGGTGAACTGGATGATATTCAGAGATATTTCAGTCAGAAGCTGTCCACCCCTTCGTTTCCACATGTTTCTGACCCTAATAAATCGTCACGACTTTCTGAAAATGGAGACTACGTTCAAGTACCTCAAAGCAACTCTCCCAGCACTGAAGCCACACAGCTTCTGGCAAAGTCAAGCAGGCTGGTCTGTGAAGTAAACAACCTGTTTAGCGGTAAGCCCTGCTCTGCCATTTTATCATAGAAGGTGATCATTAGAAAAAACAGTTTTTTTCAACATGTTTGCTTTCAACTTTTTACATAGAATTATTTGCAAAAGAGGCTATGTAAACGGTTGCTTATTCTTTTCTGTTCATAACAGGTCATCATGGAAAAACTCAAGATTTGTTTCTTGAGAAGCCTCAACTTGTGCCTGAAGTCAGCAAAGACAACGTAAGGCTCCAGGATCAAGTCCAGTTTGAAAGAGATTTAACTGAGGCAACAGATGTAGCATATCTAGATCTAGTAGCTGGTGCCACAAATGAGGAAGGAATCTCTTCTCCTATCTGTTTCCCAACAGAATATCAAAACTTAAGCACAAGGGCTCGCAATGGGCAATTAATTCAGGATGATGTCAGTTCTGAGAGTGATCTGGCCATGGACGATGCTACTGAACAACGAGATAATAATACCAGTGACGCCTGCTCTGAGGATGAATATGAAGAGGCTGTAATCCAACCAAGAGCCCTAAACGATGTGACTGGAATGACTGATAGAACCAGTCCGTGGTCCAGCATCGTGTCAGAACCTGATATGGCTTCTGTAGAGCAGCTGGATGAAGTGGAACCACTGGGGCAGGAAAGGTTAGAAGCACAAGAAGTCTTGAGAGCTGAGGGCAGTCCGTTACCAGATGTCCTGCATGATGGCCATTCCAGCATGCCTAGTGGTGCACAGTCGCAGATTAGGGGGGAATGCGTTTGGTTTGACAGCCATGTCTCAAGCAGGCACACAGAGACGGCTTTGGGAGGAGATGAAGGGGAAGCTCCGGTTCAGGTGGATCGGGATATTGCAGCATCCTCAGCCATTACCAGATTAGATTTCTCACTGGATTCAGGAAACCCAAGCACAGCGGATGGACTTGATAACAGACCGCAAGATCTACACAGAGAGAGTCTCTGTCATGAAAGAAGATTGTCTAGCTCTTCTGAATCATTTCAGCGTGAGTTGAGCAGGAATGATGCTGAGGAAGCTGATGAGGAGACCACTCCAGTCAGATTGTATCCTTGAATGATATTCGCTTTTTGCTAGCAGTAGAATTTTACAAAAATACATGAATTCTAACTAAAATGTTAAGTGTTTAGAAATGTAGTTGAATGGTATGGGGTGACACTTGTACAGGAGGTCTGTGACCCGGATGGCTTGTGGTGACATCAGACCAGGAAGAGACAGACAACAATACTGGAGTATGGAAGTGCTGATGCGCACGTTTAATAATAAAATAAAAGATTTAAACAAAACGCTTTGCAAAAGAAAACGGCACGGTGGCCAAAACCAACAAACCGATGCAAAACTAGTAACATGCTGGTTTATAGCCAGCACAAGTAGCAATTGTTTTTATTCTTACTTTCTTTATCTCACGACTCATGTCTCTCGTTCTCCACTCTGAACAACAACCTCGTTCATCTAAAGCTGCAGGTTTTTATACATGTGACAATTTCCAAATTAGTAATAAATGAATCAATCTGGAGACGGTCACATTCTGCACGAGTTTAGCATGGGTGGGGAATTTTAACCCCATCTGTGCTGTAAAATAATTAACAATAAAACATTGTGTTTTAACACATTAAACCATACCATTTAACTAATAATAATACAAAATACACACAGGGGTGGGGTGTACCCCATCACAGTCACGTCGATCTAACAAGGTTACTACAGAAAAAATGTACTGTAAAACCTGAATTCATCATAAAGTATCTCAACCTTGCTTACTTGCGAAAGAAAGAGAACCAGAAACGTTATTGATGTTTCAAAACCAGTACTATAGATGGCCATATTATTGTTATTTCAATGGTGCGATATCTGTTTGGGTTATGTTGTATGTTGGTTTGTTTTGAGTCTGAAATCTTATTCCTTAAGCAGTGGTGTTCAGACCTGATCCTGAGGTTCTTCCTAATTTTTTCCTACCAACTCAACATCTGGAAGCATCCATGAGAGCCCTCCGCATAGCCCCTGTCTTCCCCTCGTCCAGTTCAGATACTGTAAGTATTACAGCAATCCAGATGGTTTTCTTAAGCCAATAGGTTGACCCCATGACTTGGTTGCAACAGTCTGGCAATTACAGCCATATTGCCTTGTTTTTTTTTTATATCCAAACTGTTTCGGGCAGACTCTACTTTCTGAAGAGATGTGAAATGTCATTTTAGGAGTTTACTCCTATTGTGTCTTAACAAAATCTACCACTATTATCTTCTGTTGGCTATATTCTGATTTAATATATTTAATGACTTTAAAGGCTGTAGGTATTAAAACCTTTTATAAAGAAAAAAAGTGTTTGCAAAATTCAGCTTCAAATTGAAAACCTATCCGACTTCATGCATATTTACAGCAATATTTAAAACTTGAATTTGTACCATTCATTTATAAAAAGGAAGATATAACTTTTAATGTCGGTGTTAAATTAACTTTCAAAGTTGTTTGTGACCTAGTGACATTGTGACAACCATTTTCAGCTTTATTACCAGTGGCCCCATTAAAACCTTGAGGTAATTCCTGCATCATGCTAAATTGTAGCTGTTCTGTGTGTGTAGTGTAATGTATGCCTGTTTTTAAATGCTTGACAAATGAAACGCAAGAGCTTTTAGGGCAGAAAGCAAATTGCATTTGGAGGAATCCGTCCAAATGTGTCAATAGGTGTCTTGAGAAAGCCCGTCCTTGTTTTATATTTTAATTTCACATCATAACATATTGTGTCGTTTAACTGTTGTTTAACAAGCTGCACAGTTTGATAACAATCTGTTTTGTTAATAGCATTTTTCTTCAGAGCTGGTAATATTTTAAAGGTTTTGAAAGTTCTTTGAGGAAATAGCCAGAACATTTTAGCAGAACTAAAACCAAGTATTTCCAGTTTGGTTGCTTGTCATCAAAAATAGTTCAGTAACAAAACAAATGCCTAACCTAAAATGATCCTGATGCTGAGAAGAAATGCATTTTTTTATTGTCGCACCGCCAGTTGTAATGGGTCCATGGGAACAAATGTTATTCTTAGTGTTTAACTGTGGTGAATAAATCCTGTATACAAAACAAATATATTACCAATGAACAGGTTGGGATTGGGGAATGTATTGTAGACACACATGAAGTGACCGGTGAAAGAACTAGATTCTGTATTCTGTATTGGTTTACAGCAGAGTATTATGCTATTGGTATTGATAATGTTAGCATAGTATATTAATTCCTTGAAACTGTATGGACATGTTTTTTTCCTCTGGCCAGCCTTCAGAACTGGCATACTTCTGCCACCTTAAGCTATAGGCTGATTTTGAAGGGAAAAATTATGTGAAGCAAGTCGTGGTTGGAAATATCATAGTATAGTATATAGAATTCAAAGTATATGCATTGTATGTTTTGGTACATTTTGTAATTTATTTTTTTCTGTACTGTAATGCTTGACTGCCTTTTCTATACAACGTTTGATATTCAATTTCAGAAAGAGAATTCCAGACAATCAACGCTTCAAAAACTAGATTGCAGAATGGTTTATCACCAAAGTAAACTTTGGGTGCCATTTTGTTGTAACTTTAAAACTTGAAGATCTGAACCAGGGGAAGCTAAGCCAGTTGGGTAGGGTGTGACGTCTCATCCACACATGTGTGTAAAGTACTTGATAAGACTCCAGTGTGGTAGCAACTACAAGTGTCAATCCATTGAAGTAGAAAAACCTTCATGCACTATTGGGCAGCACACCAAAAAAATAGGGGGAGAGGTGGGGCTTGTCCTGGCTTCCATCAGCTGTCACTATCAAGTTAAACAGCAGAGGAACGTTAGTAGGCAGTAAGCTGGAAGAGCTCCTGTTTCAGAGCAGTTCTCTGTATTTCAAAGCTCACAAATATTTGAACTGTTAAAGGGTAATTAGGACATAGCAGTGCCTACATAAGCACCAAGCAAGTGGTGTGATCTTTCCAAACACGTCACAGCTCATGATTATATTGTTCACCTCTCATAGCAGTATCGCTTACATTTCAGCTTCTACAGTATGTAGCCACAGACGTCAGAGAAAATTGTTACAGCCCAATCCAGACACTGGTGAGATAGGCTGCTTATCTAAACAGAAGAACTCACCAAGCCCCAAAACAAGAAAGACGTTACACAAAGGATAATGTTGATTATAACAATGATACATTTTTTTAACCGGCTTGAGATTTGCAAGTAGGATAGTAGAACTGGTTAAGTTAATGATAGCTTGTGTATTTTGTTACAAATGACGCATGTGCTGAGATGTGGATGTCGGTCATGGTGACCAGCTTTTATGTGGTACTGGCAATGTAATGTCTCGGCTCATATCCTAGGCGGGGATATGAATGTACTGTATGTTTCTAACGTCTTGTTTAAACAGATTATTTACCTTTTGTTTTTCCAAACTGGCTTGCGCATCTAGCGTCTGCCTACTGCTTATTGTCTGTTCTGTCATTGAACTGCAATCCTATTCAGATGCCTTCATTTTCCTGTGCTGTAATGTTTTAAATAACTTCAAGCAATTTTGGTAGGAAACTAGCCTTGGTAGCATGCAAGTTAAGGGGTGTCCTTTGTGTTCTGTTTTAACCCTGTAGTGCCCCATAATACTGTTCAGTTTTACACTAATTACTATGTTAAAACTGTTTTCTTACTTAAATAATAGGGACAATCAATAAATTAGTGAAGCAGTTAATGCAATCAGTAAACCATACCATTTGTTTTTCTAAGTGTGTGTGCGATGAATATTATGTATGCACTGTGATATGGATTTCAGTGCAGCAGTTCAGTTGCTTACCCCAATCTCTGTACAAAGGTCATGCAGTGTGTGAGTGAAACTGGTTCTCGCTGGCCTGTCTCCTGCTGCAGAACAAGCTGGCGAGGCCTTGACACCCCCACCCCCACCCCACCATGGCCTCAGAGAAAGAAATTCCCGCAAGGGTGACGGGTAAAGCATTACTTTATTGACAGAACATTATCATTATCTTTTATTAGTAATCATGTGATTAGATTGCCACATTTATTTGCACGTCAGAGTGTTGCGTTGATTATATTCTTTTAGAGTACCCACCACTTCTATAGCACATCCTATACCTAGAGAACCAGTAGTCTAATTTTGATTAAAACTAGTAAACACATCCTTTAACACAGTTTATTCAGAGCATCACAATCTAGGGATACACAGAGGTGCATATCTGTCTGTACAGTCCAGTCCCACCTTTTATATGAATGTCATTTTTTATGTAGATGCTCTGTTTTGTCAGGAAACTGATGGGTGTACTTTGTGGATGCACAACAGAGCAGTATGGTTTATGCAGTCCAAAACTCTTTCGCACTTGGCAAAAACTACATTTGCACAGTTTGAAATACTTCTCATGTTGTTTTTGTGTTCTGTAACTTGCAGTAGGTGCTCTTTCTTTGGAACTCCGTTTAGTCACATTGGCATCTCCGAGGCCTAAGTGAATAGCTTCTTTGAGAATATGAAGCACTTCAGTAGCAGTAAGATGCAGTCCCTGTGAAGCCAGTGTTGCGTGCTTGTGGTGGTTTTGTGATTTGGACAAAGTTAAGATTAGTAAACTCATTTCACTCGAGAGAGAGAGCACTGAATTGTATCACTTTGCCACTTTTTATTCCTTTTACTGTCATGCTGGCTGTTAAAAAAATGCCTGGCATGATTTCAGTAGCACCTTTTGATCCAAATTTTAAAATGCTCTTACTGAACAGAGTCAAACTGCTGCTAGATTTTATTCATTACAGGCTTGTACTGCAATAGACTCAGGTGTAATTAACATAGTTAATGCATTTCCAGTAACTACTGTGTCCGTCATTCACCAGTGGAAAATTGATACCAACTTCTACAAACAACCTGACTCAATGATTCAAGTGGACGTATAAGGCAGCAAGGCTAAGAGTAATTGTTGGCTTGTGCTGGTGGCATAAACTGGAAACATGGAAACAGGCCCGTGGATGGCTTTATTTACAGTTTCTGATTCAGATGTGGCTACTGTGTCAGGATCTCAAAGTGCCATATTAGCTTAGCGAGCACACCTTTATCCACGCTTTATAGTTGACCAACTAAAAGAAAGTTAAGTGCACAAGTGTTTTTTTTTTTTTTAAATACAGTTTGCCTTCTTCAGTGTAATCTGAGATTATAGAAGACGTTATTCAGACATGTATTTCAGCACTGGTCTGATAGTGGCAGCATCATATCAGTGTCATTATAAAACAATGACATTATTTGGGGGAAAAGAATAACATCATGTAAAAATCTGAAACCATGTGAAGCAGGAGCATGGTATCTACATTTTCAAATGTTTGCAGATATCAGGAAGGTGCCTACGACTTTCAAGTGATACAACATACAGTAATAAACACTTCACTGCCGCTGCACAAAGGTTAAAGTAAAGCAATGCAAATTCATGGTAGTTATTTGCATTAGAATATTCAAAATCCAATCCTTGCATGTTCTGTGAGTGTTCTGGCTAGCTAGAATGTAAAAACGGGGTTAAGTCTTATTCATTTTTTCACAATCTTATTTGTTTTAATTTGTTGAGACTGAGTTTCTTGTTCCACCATCGCAGATCGTACCATACAGGTGATCATGTGGTTTGCTATTCTTGTTTTCTCTCACAATGAAAAAACAAAATAAGTGTCTTTTTGAACAGCTGTTTTATAGTTTTAAAACAAGAAACAATATAATCACATGTTGGACCTGTTTGCTTTACTTATTTCAGCTGGAAAGTGGTACTGCCAATGGAATTCCTTTTAGAAGAGTAAAGCGCCAAAAGCCCAGTGTACCGTCACCCTCAACCAGGAAAGAAGAAACAAAAAGAATTGCAAAGATTTTTGCAGCTCAGTTTTCACAGAAACAGTAATGTATTTTCATATTCTTGCTACAAGGTTTTGCCCGTGTCAGTTTGTCTATTTTATATGTGTGTGTAAATTAGTGTCCAAGTGAAATTCCCAAAACAGTTTTCTATTAAATGAAAATATTTGTAAATGGCTAGCTACAAAATGTTTGGCTTCACTGTATTTTTTGTATTTAATTATGTAAAAAGATATATAGTTTTCTATGATTTTGTATTTGTACAAGTTTCATGAATAAAATTTATATTTTGTTAGCTTTTAATGTTTTTGTATTTATGGTTTTAATAACAATGTTAAAGTCCCATTCATTTCATAACCTTCATAGGCATATTTTTCTAAAAATATTTTTGTACGCCTGTCATCTAAGTACTAAAAGGAAAATTTGTTGAAACCACTTTGCTTGCATCACCAAGATGTAATTTTAGCCTTGGCGTGCTTCTGCTGTGATTTGCAGCAGCAGGAACGTTGGAAGCAACATATCCAGTTTCTATGGTAGCTTGGGGAGTACAACTATTAAAAAAATAAATGTATGGAAAATAAATAAATAAAATGCTGAGCATCTATAAATCACCTTGAAATGACGTCGCTATTCTAGCAGTTCTGAAAGTCTCAGTTAGTTGAGATATAAGAATGCCAATTCTCAGCTCTGTTATAGTGTAAACGGTGGAAGATCTAAATTCGGATCTAAGATGATTCATATTAGGCCCTTTTGTATCCCACACACATTTTTTAACTAGTCTCTTTAGTGTATATTTGTATGTAACAATATGTAAAACACCAAGGGTTAAACTGAAACCACAAACAAGATGTGCTATATTAATGATACCTTTATGATGTAAACACTTTTTCAGACCAAGTCATGTGTCCGTCCATATTGTTGGGCCAATGATTGTAGATTGGCATTCTGTGCACACCTAACCTCATACCACAAACCAGATGATACAAATTTAGAAAATCTATTGAATGTTGACAGATGGCAACACACCCCTACTAAGCCATTTAATGATTGGCTATACTATATATAGTTGGCATTTCCAGTGTCTACACGCTGTTGCATAAATTAATTAAGTGCACATAAATTTGTGCTGGTACATATTTCAGGTGTTTTGTTCTGATAGACTGCTTGGGGCCCATCCATATCAGCAAACACAGTCCATTCACATCAATGTGTTACAGGTGTTTCCGTTCAACCCACGTTCATGATATAAAATACTTCATTTGATGTATTCGTGGAAACTCTTTAAATGATCAATACATAGAAAAGACTGCCGAACGTCATGCAACTGCTAAGTTGTTGATAAGGTGGTGAACTGGATTAAAGCCAGTGTATGTGTCTGCTTAATTGTTACAATAATATGTATTTACTGTATAGAATGTGCTGAATAGAATAGCCTCTGGCCATCAAACTGTTGTGGAAGGTTAATCCTAGTGTGTTTGAGTGAGCTGGCGCTGATGGGGGTAGACTACAGTAAACACAGTGGAAATGACTTTGGCTAATGTGTACTGCTTAAGTTACAACAATACATTGTAAAGACACTTGAAAGTAAACCTAACAAATCGGTATAGTCCTGTCTCTTGCTGCTGCACAATGTAGTGGTGTGTATTTTGTACAGTACTGTAACTTAAGACGGAGTGTCTGTGGTTTGAGTAAACAGGACTGAGGGAACATCATGTTCTTGTTTTGTCTGAAATCCAAATCTGCCAATGAGCACCAAAGCCCGACAAACTGAAATTGCTTCCAGCCAATAGAATGTACTGTAACCTAAAGGGAGGGAGGGGTCTCCCCAGTATCTTTGGCTCTGTTCCAGAAAAATGTTCATGACATTAAAAAAAAAGAAATGTCCTGTCACATGTCTGTGTTTTTGCCAGTGACAAAGTTTAAATTTAAAGTGTCTTCAGTACAAGTTTGTCAGGTTTTTATTTCTGCATTCTGGATAACTTATATATAAGGCTCTATATTATTATTATTGTGTCAAAAACAAAGCTGAAAAGGGTGGAACATTAAAAAAACAAATGTGTCACCAAGTTGTTCTGCATCTGCACCTCCAAATGTAACAGTCTTTTGATTCTTCTTATTGTTCCATAAGGTACAGTAAAATCTAAGGAAGTCTACTGAAACATGCAAGATTTCATTTTCTTTAACTGTCCACCGTCTCTTTAATGCGTTCGTGTGACTTTACGGTTCGTTAAATTATTGCTCCTTTGTTACCTTAACATATTTTTGGCTGCATCATCAGATTATGGGTGTAAAAGAAATTGTCTTGAGTACAATCTGCTGTCATGATTTACCTTAACGAAACCAGGTCTAGGTTGTTGAAAACATTCAAATATTCAGAGAATGAAACCGGTTGATTCGCTGTTCCACAGGTTACACCTGTAATGTAATTAAACACAGGACATGAAATCCTCCCAATGCAGCCATTAGGCAATCCTGTATCAAAACACGCATTGTTGTTCTCATGTTGTACTTCATAAGAGCAGGTTGAAGCCGGTAATCCCACCTACTTTCAAAAGGCCATGCCTATACAGTGTCATGAAATGAAATACTGAGCCTAGCAAAGGGAGGCTGCAAGGTATAAATATAGGGTCTTGCTGAGGTTGCGAGCAGTCCAGTTCAGCAATGAAGAAGACTACACGCATAGCAGTGGGATAATACAATTTCCAGGATTATATTTCATTTATTTCCAAAGAGGATATTGTGTTTAAACATCTTTTTTATATAAATCAGGTAAATGGGATGATATATAAAATAAAAAGATGGACCTTTAAATAATGTGTGCATTTAAAGCTATCTTAAGTAACCTTTTTTTTTTTTCGGTACAGTATAGGTGTATGTTTAATATAATATTGCTAATTAAAGTTTGAGAAAGTTTGCTATATGAAAAAAAAACACACTTTAGAGGAGGGGGAACCTAAATTATTAAATATGATTGAATTAAATCCACCTATCACATGAACAAATTATTATATAGGTCTTTATCAACTTTAAATTTGCCTTGGATTAAGTTCATGTATCTGTTTGTGAACGTTGGGCTCAGTTTAATAATTGGTTCTCTCGGGAATTGATCTGTCTTACAAATAGTTATTCTGCATTGCAGGTTTGGGAAAATTATAGGTGAGCAATTAAACCAATGAAATAAGTCTGAAATATCTGTATTTTACCGAGTATTCCCCGTGTTATTCTTCTCTTTAGATTCATTTTTATTTCAAATGAGGATCAGTTTATATGGATCGCCATTTGAATGTATTGATATAAAGTGATTTTGTAATGATTAATATTCCATGTATTGTTTAGAATACTCCAAGGCTGCGCATGCTTCTCAGCGTTGTGGATGCCTTGTTCTCCTCGTGTGTGTGTCATGTCACCAGAGCACCTCAGTGGAATGACAGCAGCTCAGTGTGTGCAGAAGCGTTTTCATTACTCTTGATGTTATTTGTATGCTTTCAGACCGCTGTCTATGAGTCTGTTCTGCAGTTGTATGGCACACTACGATACGGGAGATAAACAGCATTTCAGAGAGAGACCCTATCCAGGGCCTGAGACTTGAGCTTCGCCTCACAATCTGTTTTAAACCAGGTAAAGAAGACGGGACACATCCTGATTCATTACTTGCCATTATTACAAGGCTGCCACTGTGAATGTTTGCAGTGTTTAGAACAATATTATGTGTTGGTTTGCATGCAAGTAAATATCGTTAAGTCGCATACTATTTAAACTTGAAAGAAAGCATTTAGCAAGTTATACTTGGATATGAAAAATAAATATCAATTCAAACTATATCTGAATAAGATCTAAACATGTATTTAATTAATATTTAAAACGTATAAAAAGTTCACAAAAATAGATTTTTAGGTCTTTATCAGATATATGATTTTGAAATATTAAATGATTTTGAGTGTGTGTGTGTATCCTTAGTTGTATTTCTTGTACGGGTGTCTGGGAAGGGAACACTGAATGGGCTACTACATGTTTGCTTACTGTACTTTGTATACCTTTCCTAGGTTGAGACAGAACACTTTTGGTGTCCAGTAAAACTGTTCACTTCTGAGGATCCTCTCCTCGCTTCAGATATTCATAGTACACCCAGCGTGACAATGGTTGGAGTAAAGCGTACAGATCTGGCTCCCACAGCTGCTGTTAAAGTCATCGGGGCTGGAACAGCAGCATGTTTCGCTGATCTGGTGACCTTCCCGTTGGACACAGCCAAAGTGAGACTGCAGGTGAGCTACTAGGTGGTTCAAAGTGTCTGGTTCACTAAGGTTGAGGATGAGAGTGAATACAGTAGGAAGCAAACTAAAGGGAGATAGTCACAGCTGGCCCTGTTGCCCTGGAATAGGCAATTCCAGTGAGGATTAAAAGGTCTAATTAAATGACTTGGTGCTTTAGGATCATTGGGTTTAATTGAGTCATTCAATTTAATTATTTAGATTTAAAAGGGGGACAGTTACCCCTGGAGAAGTTCAGATTTCCTGATACTGTATATATGTTTTATATTAAATTACTATTACAATATTCCACCACAATCTGGCATTAAGTAAGGTAAAAAATATCACTTTAAAGGGTGATCATTTTTACCACATTTTTATTATTTCTATTTCACTCCTGTATCAATGAAAAAAAGGTTGAGTAAATACCGGCAATTCACTTTTTTAACCACAGATACAAGGGGAGTCCAAAGCGGTGAAAGACAGCAAGGCTATCAAGTACAAGGGAGTCTTTGGCACGATCACCACCATGGTGAGGACTGAGGGGGCGAGGAGTCTGTACAATGGGCTGGTAGCCGGTCTCCAGCGCCAGATGAGCTTCGCTTCCGTCCGCATCGGGCTGTACGATTCCGTGAAGCAATTCTACACCAGAGGATCTGACCGTAAGTTTCTCTGCATGTTCGATACACACCACGTATCACGACGTATTGCTCATAGAGCAATCTGTGAATTGCTTGATCCTTTTTAATGTAAGGGGCTTTTTGCCATTTATGATCGTTGTCACACAAGCACCGTCCACTGCCCTGTGAATAGGTGTTAGCCTGTGTCCAGTTTGTTGTTGTGGTTAGTTTTGATTTGATTCCTTTGTTTTCCTCAGATGTCAGCATTGGTACCCGCTTACTTGCTGGATGCACAACCGGGGCAATGGCAGTGATAGTTGCTCAGCCTACCGATGTGGTCAAGGTTAGATTTCAAGCTCAGGTCAGACTGACCGACGGCAGCAGCAGATACAGCGGGACTATTGACGCTTATAAAACTATCGCCAGGAATGAAGGCTTCAGAGGACTGTGGAAAGGTAATGACATCAATATGTTCACTTGGTGTACATGGAAATCTTCTAGTTTGCAAGTTTCAAATTTGCAAAGATTCTTACGTTAAGGCAGGGATACTGTAGTACGCTTGAGTAAAAAAGTTCTGCTTTGACTATAGTGAGATTTTGGATTGAAAAGCGGTTGTGTTATGTTCTGATAAGTCTAACTGCTAATTCTTCTTTCAGGAACCGTACCCAATATCACGCGCAATGCAGTGGTCAATTGTGCAGAACTGGTGACCTACGACCTCATCAAAGACCTCATTCTGAAGTATGACCTCATGACTGGTGAGTGTGATTTTAAATAAATAGAATAGAATAGGATAGAACAGAATAATCTGTAGGCCTCAACCTAATTTTGTCCTCTGACCGAAAGAAGGATATACAGTATTATGTGAATGTGGTTGACAGGGGATAACAAATGTTCTACGACAGGAACAGCACTGCAGCAGGCACACCCAACTTAATACAGTAAACTAATTACTAGGTTACTGGATATTACGCATTTGTTGATTCTTTATTAAACTAAACTGTCGAAACAAAACAACGATTGACAATCCCTTAAAACTCCCACTTGAATTTCATAATATTTTCCACTGAAACTCATGTGGCCATTGTTTTTAATAGTAACAGAATAAACAGATAACCTACAACCTAGAATATCTCATCTGTTTTTGTGTTATTTCTATAATTTTACCTCTGAAGTTCTAGGAGATTGTGCTTATTATTTGAATGGGTTGCTGTTTTTCATTACTGACTCGTGCAAATGAACTGAAGACAAATCCGTATTTTCCTCAGATAACCTGCCTTGCCATTTCACGGCTGCTTTTAGCGCTGGGTTCTGCACCACCATTGTAGCGTCCCCAATCGATGTGGTGAAGACCAGGTTCATGAATTCTGTGGCTGGCCAGTACAGTGGTGCCTTGAACTGCACACTCACCATGTTGACCAAAGAGGGACCCACAGCCTTCTATAAAGGGTAGGTGTTTCAGAGGTTCAGAAGACTGATCATTGATTAAACTGTATTGGTGTTGGACCCTTATAAAAGGCTGTGTTGTTGGTGATGCTGTCTTTCTAATGAGAATTTCAACTAAGGTCGTGGCTACTTAGTAATAGGGTCATTAAAATGGCAATAGCACTCTTTCAAGAAAGTAAAGAGATGTTGACCATCTTCTAGCTAAATTCTACGTACAATTGGTTGTATTTTAAAAGTCACCTATTTTCAAAGCCCTGTGATAAGACAGGACAGCACTAAAACAACATGTTGGATCAATGTATTGTAAAGGTCTTCTGCTCGCCGCTACTGTTCTAAGGAGGTTCAGGTGATGGATGTCTTTTTTTGTGTTGCCTTCCAGATTCGTGCCCTCGTTCCTTCGACTGGGCTCCTGGAACATTGTGATGTTTGTTTCTTATGAGCAAGTTAAACGAGCTATGATGAGAGCCCACCAGAACTGGGAATCTCACTGACACTGAAATGGACTGAGGAAGAAGAGGAAATGAAAGAACTAAAAACGGGTTAAAAAACACACCAAACTGTTTACATGAGTATTTTGTTGGTGTAATATTCTGGTGTTTGTGCTTTTACATATGTACTGTAAAGTATTTATTAAATTGAGCTTATCGCAGGGAAGTTAAGCATTTTGTGAAATAATTTGTATATATATTTTAGTGCTGTAAATATTTTATACTGGAACTGTAATAACAATTAAAACATATATTTATCAAAGCTGCTGATTTGTGGTTCTTTTTTTTTCCTGGTATGATCAGAATACTCTCTTTAACTTTGGAACTGTTCCTGCCATTTAAATCTAAGATTGTGTTTAGGAACCTGTTAACTCTTACTACAAAGAATCAGCTCTTCAGAAACTTAATACACAAGATATTTAGGAAGGATACCAGTAGAATGTTTGCGTCAATAAAAAAAAATAGGGAAACGAGATGTTTCCCCAGCTATAAGATTTGGTTTTGAGAAGCCTTTTGATTGCAAAATATTTCTTTGGTGTTTCTTTTGTGTCAGCATTAATGATGTCACATCGCTGTTTAACTTTTTTATCACATAGGCCTAAATTACACCTCAGCTTCAACAGTTCTAGAACATTTTTTTAAAAGCGGAAGACTTTTTAACTTGAATTGTCTGTGCCTACTCCAAATATTAAACATTGTGGATAGCAAGCAAGCAAGCAGTTAGTGCTTGTTTGTTATGATCTTCTCTTCTTCAGAAGCCAGGACATATTAGCTTACCAGTTTGTGTATGTTCCCTAAAGGTAGTTTCAGATGGAAACACAGTTATATCTCTGACCTGCATAGGGTTACCAGATGTCCCCGGAAAACCTACTTTTGTGTCCCAGTCAGAAACAGTATAATTGTTAAATCCTCCTGGTTTTGCTATTTTGTATTGACATTTCACAAAACTAGCAGTGCACACAGCAATTTGACAGCGTTTATTATACAAAAATAAAATAAAGACATGTATGGATTACTGGTTTAATAATTCTGATTATGTGTTTAATAAGTAATATTCTGTTTAACTTCCTGGACCTTAGCTAATTTATTATTATTATTATTATTATTATTATTATTATTATTATTATTATTATTATTATTATTTTATCCTGGAAGTGCCACCAGCCAAGTTAGCCTTCTAAGTTAGTCCCTATTGTGTTTTGATTAAGCCATTTTTATAATTGATTTCAAATAAATATACACTCAATGTTTCATTTTAAAATTGTGATTGTGTTATGTTATATTATATTTATTTTAACTGCTTCAGAGTTGCTACAATGTGCAAATATGGTAAAGATAAGTTTGTAGCTCATGAAAGTAAAACAAAAATGTAAACATTATTATCTCACTTTTCAAATCGGTTTTCTTAAGATAAACGTTTTTTCAGGAAACATGGTGAAGTTCTAACCAACGTCACGTTTTAAAAGTGGCGTGTCAGAAACAGAATGACTAATTCCTAATTCCCTTGGGCGTTTTCTGTTGATGCACTGAAATAGATATGAGAAGAAACTTTGTGTGTGTGTTTTCCTGCGCTTCAAAATTCAGTTTTACTCTACCAGATGAGATTTATTTTTATTTAATTTCCATTTTTATTTAGACCCATTACCAAACACCATGGTTGTTAATGTAGCCTATTACATAATGTCATCCGCCTCATGGGATCCTTATTGTGTACTTGCAATTAACTGCAGTAAGCCTTGCACATCTGCACAAGCACCTAATAAGCTACTGAGTAGCCGGTCGCTTTGCATTAACAACGTAGCGCATTGCAAAACAGTAGTGTAGTACTAAATAGGGTTCATTTGAAAGCCTTGAAAACTGTTTAACAATAAAGCAAACGTTAGATGGGCAGTTACATGAAACAAGCTTCTTGTGAGTTCACAAGCCTTTTCAGAATAAAGCGGCCAGTAGCATAAGCCTAGCAACAGGCAGTAAGCCAATCGGTGTCGAGCAAAGGGCTTGACAGCAGAGGGCAGTTAGCCTTTTAAATCCGTCGCTATTGTGTTTTGATTAAGCCATTTTTATGTATATATATACACACACACACACACACACTCAATGTTTCATTTTAAAATTGTGATTTTTATATTTATTTTAACCGCTTCAGAGTTGCTACAATGTGAAAATATGGCAAAGATAAAGCTTGTAGCTCATGAAAGTAAAACAAAAATGTAAACATTATTATCTCATTTTTCAAATCGGTTTCCTTAAGATACAATTTTTTCAGGAAACATCAATCAAGCAAATAATTTCAGCATGTACAATGTAACCACTCTGTCCATAATAAATGAGTCTCTCAAACAGCAGACAGGCAAGACTATTTCTCTTTTATAGTAAAATATATTTGCTTTGAGTCGCGGTCAATTAAATTTTCATATGGTACAGTACTGTTATTAAGTTTTTATTTTTTTTCAAAAACTAAACATAAAGTTATAACTGCGAACAAAATAGTGAAGGTTTTGTTCTCTTTAAAACAAAAAGTAGGTGAAAGGTAAACCTGAGCTGAGCCAGACTGATAACGCACCATAACCAGGTGGTTGTTTTTGTCGAAGCTGATATAACAGACAAAGAGGACACCGCTTGGGGCGCTGTTTCACCGGCCCGCCTTACGGAAGTGATGACGTTTCGTTTGGCTATTCACATGTGCTTATAAATGGACTCGCGTCGGACAGGCAAATTCACAGTACAGGAACCGGTATCAACTGGATGAGCTTAGTCGACTGCTGAGAGACGTCCGGTTACATCATTCTCAGCTAAAGAAGATAAACCATTCGTTTTTTTTTTTATTTAAATAGTTCTACTGGATTATAGGTACTTACTAACAATTAAAAGTGTGTAAATGTTTGGGGGTATCGCTTTGAATACATTATTAACCACATACACTTTAACTTTAAGATAGTCTTTTTTTTGCTACCACGGTACTGAACAAAGACGTGTCTGGATTCATTTTGTGTGGGTTTTATTTTAGCAGAATGGAAAAGAACTGAACGTTTTACTAAAACAAGTACAATATTGACCATTTTATTTGAATTGCCGTTTTAAATATATCGCAGCCTTGTTTAGTTCTTTTGCCGATATAAATTACAGGAAAAGAAATCGATAAATACGTTTAAAATATATGTATTTAATTTACCAATAGTTTTATATTGGACAATGAATGACTTAATAAATATTTCTTTTTTTCCTGTCTTCCAGAATTTTATTATGCTTGTTCAGCGTTTCGTTTTTGGACGTCTTTCTATGGAACAACGAGGGAACCTGATCATAACTGAAAGTAATTTCAGCGAAAGAGATACATTTAGAGAAGAATGCTGATCATCACCACAACCTTGTCATTCTGAGTTACTTGAGTAAAAGGTGACTTTCCATTTCATTTAAGTTGACTTCAGATATCAAAGATATTATCTCTAGCTGTCACGAAGTACAACTAAAATGGTTACGTTTTCTAACGTCACGTTTTGAATGACGTGTCGGAAACAAAGTAATTCCCTTGGGCGACTTTTGTTGCTGCATTGAGATCGATATGAAAAGAAACTGTCTATTTTTATGTTTTCTTTGCTGCACTTCAAAATTCAGTTTCTCTACCAGATGAGATTTCATTTTTATTTAGACCCATTACCAAACGCAGGTTGTTAATGTAGCCAATTATATAATGTTAAATAACATCCGCATCATGGCATCCTCCTTGTGTACTTTAACTGCAGTGAGCCTTGCACATCTGCACAAGCACCTACGTTGCTATTGATGTAGCTTTGCATTAACAATGTATGTTAGCGCATTGCAAAACAGTAGTTAAGTTTTTGTTAACGATATTCCAAGTAAAACAAACTGTATAACTTGCTCAGGGTAACCTGTAACTGATTTGGCATTATCGGCTACTCCAAATATGTTAAATTGAAAGCTGTTTAACGAGAACGCAAAAGTTAGATGGGCAATTTACAGGAAACAAGCTTGTTGTGAGTCACAAACCTTTTCAAACGCAGGATAAAGCGGCCAGTAGCATAAGCCTAGCAACAGGCAGTAAGCCAATCGGTGTCGAGCAAAGGGCTTGACCGGGGAGGGCTGGGTTTTTTTTGTTTTTAACCACGACAACCGATAAAAGCCTGGTAGCTGGCCCGATCCTCACCCCACCCCCCTCTTATCCAAAATAACGCTGTTTACCCCTATGAACATTGTTGTCTTTGTGAAAGAAATATTACTATAACATTGTAGCTGTTTAATTGTGTAGAGTACCAGTACACAGACATAATTATGAAGTGTATGGTTAGATGCAGTAAGATTTATATTAGTTATATTAAGACAATTCAAGAAATTACCCAAAAATAACACTTTCTTTGATAATGCTAACTTTTTTTTTTCTGTGCATTGTTTTAGACTTGGGCAGAGTTGATAAACTCCTGTTTTCACTTCATCTTTGAGTTGCACATTTCGATTTCCTTGCTCATCACGTTGAAAATGGTTGGATTCAAACCCATCGATGTCCCCCCTACCGCTGCCGTGAAGTTCATTGGGGCCGGGACTGCAGCGTGCATTGCAGATCTCGTCACATTCCCCCTTGACACTGCCAAAGTCAGGCTTCAGGTACGTTCAATAGCAAACCAAGACGAAGCACCAGCATTGTATGAGTATCCATGTGCAGAAAAGGTGGCATTCAAATTGGTGTTATTGCAGCAATTTTTAAATTGCACCGCTATATCTGGTTGATCAAGTACCTGTCATCCTGGCCTTTTTTAAAATTCTAAATTGATTAATTTAGTGTAGTTACAATATTCAGTATTAAATCATTCAAATCAAGGGGCAAACTAACTTTAGCCACTGTATTTTGCACATTTATACTTATTGGCAATGGTTAATTGAGTCCTGATTTTAGTATTGTTAACCAATAACTCAAACTTTCCAGACTATGCTTGCACCTTCTGCTGTAGGTTCCCAGTTGGACATGCTGCTGAGTGAACTAGTTTGACATGTATAGATTTAAAGTGAGATTGATGGCTCCTAGACCTGGGTTAGCCTAGGTGAATGACGCTTTGCGCATGCTGTGGTGTTGATGGATCCTAATATCCTTTCTTCTAAATGCATTCCTTTTCAGAGATGGCATCTTTCCGGTCTGAACACTCACTACTTCTAGTCTTGTAGATTTCCAGAAGGCGGATAGTCCTAGGAGATTGAAGCTGTGGATATCGAGCGACGGAGTGTTTGATTAGATGTTAGTGTGCTGGGCTCCCCTGGCCCAGTCACAGTTAAGCTTCAACTCCCCCCAACCCCTTTTGTCCTGTACAGCTTCAAGGAGAATGCAAATCTGCAGGAGCCAGTGTGACGTCTGTCAGATACAGCGGCGTCTTTGGCACGATCACCACCATGGTGAGGACTGAGGGGGTGAGGAGTCTGTACAATGGGCTGGTAGCCGGTCTGCAGCGCCAGATGAGCTTCGCTTCAGTCCGCATCGGCCTCTACGACTCCGTCAAGCAGTTCTACAACAAGGGGGCTGAGCGTGAGTTTGTGTTCCATGATTCATATTCGGGGATTGCAGTCAAATTTAAAAACTGCAGTGGGAGTGTTATTGAAGTGTGGATTTTGCAAAGATGGAAATGAGTCATTGTTTTTTGTTTTGAGTAACTAGGAGTATTCGTTAGTAAGGATATGATTATACCACGGCTTACATGCAAAGGCAAGTGGTTAGCAAGCTTCAAATAAAGAATACTTGCACAGAATTACACAAATGTTGTGTTAAGCAACTAGCAGGGCAATATCCCAAACCATTTCACGAAAGCGGGGGGGAACAGCTTTTAAGAAGAAACAAACTTTAAATTAACAAATGCCTTTTGTACAGAAAGTGTACCCTTATAATACAAAACATGAAGAGGACGGTTTACAATTTTGTAGAAGCATGATGCCTTGACTTGACAAAATCGAGATGCCCAGTAACTTCAGTACTCTGCTTTGGCAGTACAGTTAATTGAACAAACCTCCTGTTTGACAGATGCTGGGATTGGAAGCCGCTTGCTCGCTGGTTGTACCACTGGAGCTATGGCTGTGGCCCTCGCTCAACCAACTGATGTGGTCAAAGTGAGATTCCAGGCTCAAGCCAATGGGTCCAGCGGAAACCGACGATACCAGGGAACCATGCAAGCCTACAAGACCATTGCAAAAGAGGAAGGCGTCAAGGGACTATGGAAAGGTAATACACAATCAATACACCTTTTTTTAGCAAGTGTAGCTCTATTACTAAATCGCACCTCTGTGAAGAGATAACTTTTGGGTATAGTGGAGGTGTTTTCTTCCCACCAGCTCCAGTAGAAATGGGTGCTTGTTATCAAAGTGGTATGTTCTGTAATGTTCTATTTCTACACAGGAACTTCACCAAATATTGCTCGGAATGCCATTGTGAACTGCACAGAATTGGTCACTTATGACCTAATCAAAGATGCGCTTCTGAAATCCAATCTCATGAGCGGTATGTATTTGTTGTTTTTCTTCCTCACTCTGAAACTTTGTGTTCTTTCTGTTCTGTGTATATAAAATGTATTTCTAGGCTAATGCAGACTGTCCCATCTTGCTCCCCCAGACACCTTGCCATGCCATTTCACGTCTGCTTTTGGTGCCGGCTTCTGCACCACTGTGATCGCTTCCCCTGTCGATGTAGTGAAGACAAGATATATGAACTCTGCCCAAGGCCAGTACTGCAGTGCTTTGAACTGTGCCTTCACCATGATGAAAAAGGAGGGACCCACTGCTTTCTATAAAGGGTAAGCTTGCACTAATCAGCAGCTTTGTCCTTAATTCAGATGCTGGATTTCATATTTTTTTATTTTAATTTTTTTGTGTGCAATAAGCTTTAACAATTTTAAATATGAAGAAACCCTGACGATAATGACTATTGGCCTCACACTACAGGCCACTGTACTGCTCTTTTAACATGTATGTTATTGTAAATGGTTAAACCTGTTCACTATGCTAAACACTTCCTTGGTTAGTGTTACAACCCCTTGCCCTTTTGTTATTCAAACAGAGGGTTCCAGTGGTACTTGCAGTATGCTTGCTGTCCTGTTTATTTTACTATTGGTTACCAATGTATGGTAAAGTTACTTTCCAAGACATCTTTTGTAAACTTTTTTTTTTTTTACTGCAGGTTCATGCCTTCTTTCCTGCGTCTGGGTTCCTGGAACGTAGTGATGTTTGTCACCTATGAACAGCTTAAACGTGGCATGATGATTGCTCATCAGAACTGGACAACCCCTGTATAAATAGTCCTAGTGCATAGTGCTTTCTCACTGCAGCTTGAAGTTAAAGACACCTGTGCTGTAATCTCTACCTCCCTTGTAGTTTATTTGTTACAATGTCATTTCTTTCTATGTTTACAGATGACTAAAAGCTGGACTTTTTAAAGACAATGCATCTTTTGCATTGATTTCATTTAGAAATTTGTATTAAGGTCTGCTATAAACCTTAGTACATCTGTAATAAAATGGCAACAGGACTTAGCTTTAATTTGAGTCTGCTAGCCTCACTGAATTTAATTTCTTCAGCTAATGTTGTGCACTACTGTAATTGACTACAAAGAAATAAAATTTGTAACTGCAGAAGTTTTGTACTGTTTGGTGTAGCCATTGGGCAGAAATGAACAATGTTGCCCAGATAAAGGTGAATACTGCAGTGAGACTGGTCACAACTTTAGAAGGGAAGCAAGCAGCAAGTATGAAATAGCCATGCTAAAGATGCGTAGCTCAAACAACATACAATTTCAAGGGTCTATAAGATGGGGAGTTCTTCCTACAAGTGACGGCCAAAAGTGATTCTTATTTCCATGTCTTATATAATCCTATGTAGGGTTGCCCTCTTCCCCCCCCCCCCCCCCCTGTCTTTAACAGCTGTGTTCTAAGTTCACATCTTATGCAGATCTTATTTAAAATGGTGCTCCTCTTACAATGATGGAAGGGCAGCAGTCCAGATAAGCTGTGTTCCTACCATTTTTACGCATTAAAAAAATCAGAAATACGCATTAAATTTAATGCATAAATATGTGCATAGCAATTTTGCTGCACAATTTTGTCTGTCTCCCCTAAAACTTCCATTAGCAACTACATCGCCCGGAATGCGATGCCTTCAGTTACTAGGAAACTGTACACAAGAAAAACCAACCCAACAAACATTATCCAATCTCTGGCAAGCCCTGTTGTCTTTGCAGCCAATCACAGTAAGAATAAAAGCAATTAGAAGCTACACAGGTTCAAGCGTAAACCACCCCAGTCCAGCTACATATCCAATTAGAACCATCGTCTGAGCCAACCGCTAAAAAAACGGTGCCTATAATAAACTTTTATAAATTATTAATGTATTATTTTATTTATCTGTATGGCTTTATACTGAAGTTTTAACATGTTCACAGAGTTTAAGAATTGAATGTTAAAATATAAAGTAACATAATTAATTTACAGAGTCTGTGTGATACAGTACCTCAAAAACAATGCACTGAGCCGATGAAGAACCAGTTGTAGTTCAAAGTGACATTCAGGTTCAAATAGAAGACCCTTTTTTAATGCCTACCCCATTACCATTAAAGATTGTCTGTATTTGTCAAGATTACTCATGACTTCAAGGTATTGCTGCATTTTACCCCTGAAGGTAAGTAACTGTCAGACCCAAAACATTCTGGAGTGCTGCCTAAGGGTTCCAAAAATGTCAGAAGCCAGTTGAGAGTTACAGTTTGTGTCCATTGTGTCCATTGTAATGATCTTTCACTACTCCAAGGGGTTGAAGTGCCCTGTAGTACCGTCTTCACTTTTAATTGTAATTTATTTATTTATTTTTCCCCTATATAACATTTTTGTCAAATGTAATTTGGATATGCCCAGTATACTTTTTAAACGTGGAGGAAGTGTCAGTCAGAGGATCAGTAATCTGAAACTGCTTTGTAGATGAAACTGGTGGCCATGATTCTGTTCAGACACACATGTATTTGTAAATGAAACAGAACTTGGTATTTGATCACATTTATTTGTACAGGCCTCTTAATATTGAAACACATGTTTTTTATGCTGTAGCTTTGGTAATGTCTCCAACACATTTCCTCTAGTTCCCTGTTTAAGCCAGGAGTGCTTGTTGTATCAGCTGCTTCCTTTCCGGAGAGAGTTTTTCTGGGAAGTGAATTTCAAATTGAATAATGAGATCTCCTTTCTGAGTTGGGTCCATGGATAAAGGCATTCCTTCACCAGGGACCACTTTATTGTACCTGGGACTAGAAGAGACCAGGAAGAACATTGAAGTTAATGATATTGAGGACACTTCGGTACTAAAGTATAGAAGTAAATACATATATAAAAAATGTGTGAACAATTTAGTGTCATGAGGAAAAATCTGTATGCATAAACAGGCCTATTCAGAATTTGCACTTTCTAGAATGCTGGAAAAATAATCTGATTTGATAGACCTCAATGAGAAAGTATCAGTAGGGTCTCTGAAGTTTTCATTAACCATACTTTTGGTCTGTTAGGTACATAAACATGTGAATTCTGTGGTGTGGCATTCATGCACATAAGATTACCAGACCACTATTCAAAGTGACTCGTGCCCCATTGTACATGCTGGTCTGGAGACTGTACTGGAACACAACATTGGGGAGCTCTTCTTAGCAGCCCTCTTGTAGATAAATATTCGGTCACCATGACCTACAACTATACCCTGAATCTTGTACGTATAGATGAGAATGGCTGTGCTATACTCACTGGACAATGTAATTGATGGGGATGTTGAGGAGCCTGCCATCCAGTGTCTCAACCTCCACAGAAAATCCAATCAAAGCCTGGGAAGGAAGAATTTCATTGTAAGCAGTGAAAGCCAGAAAAAGAAATAAATCTGTGTGGCAAAAGAATATATGATACTGTACTTTTCCCAGGTCGACGTTGGATGTGTAGATAAGATCATTCTGATGTCTTAGGAAACGGGGATGCTGTTTCTCTTTCACAACAAACACAATGTCGGCTGGAATGTTGTTTGGTCCCTATTAAATAAAATGTCAAAATTATTACATTATTTTTATTTATTCATACATGGCTTTATTACACAAAAAAACAAAAAACTATTACAATTTCAAGTATGGCGTACTATATATATATATATATATATATATATATATATATATATATATATATATATATATATATCAGAATCATACCACATTGCAATTTGTTCAATTTACACACACAGTAGCAGTAATTTCCTAAATGCTTACATTTGCTTATTTACTTCGTTAACTGAATGTTACCTAATCATTTTCCTTCCAGTGATGTGAGTGTTCACTGTCACATGATTTCAGACTCCTTGTTTCATTGTACATTTGATCTGGATTGAATATTTATTTCCAAACTGTGTTTCTCCTAAGCTTTTTCCAGTCTTCACTTACTGCAACATGCAACGTATATACAGTGGAATCCCCACCATACAACCAAAGCGATAAAGGGCTGAGTATAAATATCTTAAAAGAGAGATGGTCATAATAAGTAGAATTTCAGATTGTTTCTGGATTGACCAGGACAAAGGGTTTACATAAAATAAGATGGTCTTTATATCGAGGTGGTCAGAAGGAAGGAGTTTATATTATTTTGCATGCACATTATCACATTTCCACAATTGCCAAATCTTTCACATTTGTACATTTAAACAGGGATACATTTCAATAAATTATTAGCTCAGTAGTGGATTTTTGTTTGTTTTTACCTGATCTCCTTCTTTTTGGAATGTGATTTTGGTTCCTTGTTTCCAACCTGGTTTCACATCTATAGTTAGAATCTTGTCTCTAATGCTTGACGTGTGACCATCTTCATTCATAACCTGGTTTAAAAGCACAATATCAATTGGGTCTGGCCTTAAAATGATCATTAAAATACCCCCAGAACACAGAATGATGTTGTGTACCATTGTTGTGCAAAGCAGGCCACAGTCGCAAAATGTTGCCACCACTTCCAATATTTATTTGCCAACAGTTGTAGCTGCAGCTCAAAAATGAACTGTCAACTTAATGTTGTAGTTTACAGTTCTGTACTTCATGGCAACCTACAAAAGTGTACCATTGTAACAAGGTAATGTCTTATGGAAGACCTATAATCTCTCTGGAAATTATTTAATATAACATAATATTTAATGCCTGAGTTATGTTCTCAGATCAATTTGAAAAGTAGTTTTGTTGTCCCATGATATGGTTCAGTGAATAAAAAATAACAAACAATGATGTTCTCTACAGACAAGGGGTAACAGGTGTTCTCACCCGTCTTGAGATTTTGATCTTTTTTGTGCATCCATAAAACAAGTCTTCCAGGGACAGGTAGAGGTCCCGTTCAATTGGAGGATCGCTTCTCTTCATCCCCCGGCCTCGCAGGCCCCCAAACCCACTGTTAACCTCTCCACCGTCTGTATTGTAGAAATCTGCAAACACACAAAACAGAAAAAACAATGCACTGATGATAATTGGGGATAAGACTCTAATTGTACAACAATCTGAGATGTCCCATTCTGTTTTACTATCAAAAACAAATAGTGCATATTAAAAATTCCCTGATTTTTATGTTGTTGACGAGGATCATTACAAGCATGTGGTAAAGACTATAGGCCTACACAAGGTATAAAAATGATTAAATGATCAGGACCTAAAGCATGTCTAAAGCATGATGCTGTGTGGTTCAGATTGACATGGAACAGTTATTGGGTACATTAGGGTGAATTCTGTTGGTGAAGTTACAGAGCTAATCACCACTCATGGAAATCTATGGCTACAACAGAAGGTGCTTTCTCGGTCCTTTATCTATCTGTGTAAATACAGTACAGATGAGCTTGGTTACCATGGCCAAGCAGCTGCATCCATGCCATATATATATATATATATATATATATATATATATATATATATATATATATATATATATTCATATGTATTTTCCTTACCTGAAAATGGGTTGTCCCCTCCAAAAAAGTCTCTGAAGACCTTGTCTGCATTCCCGTGGAAAGTGTAAGCGCTAGTCCAGGCACCACTGCCTCCAAACTCTGGAGGAATGCCTCCCTTCAGCCCTTCTTCTCCAAACTTATCATAAGTAGCTTTCTTCCTAGCTGCAAGACATCATCATAGATTCATTTAAACAATATACAACATTTAAAAAAAAAAAAAACATTCTCCTAAATGCTGCTGATTTTCGTTGTGCTTGTGTGTGTATGGTATATATGGTACGAGATTGTACTAATTATAGAATATAGGTGAAGGGTGTAGTAATTAAAGAAAGTTTAAAATGGTGCAGAGAAGGTTAATCCAAGTTACTGGTTCAGTTCAGATTCAGCTAAAGAACAAAAATATACATTTCACAGGAGACAAAGACAACTATTTTACCCAGAGAATAGTTCCTAGGTACCTCTTATCAAAACGCATCATTCATTTGCTTAGTAATTTGATTATTCCATATGGGCAGTTGTGGGTTATGGACTTTACTCATATAAGCAAATATTTACTATAAGTTATAACTGCTCTTAGTCAGACTTGCTCTATTCTTTATTTTGCTCTTGAATTTGATCTTATTGTACTTTCATAACTGCTCTTATCTGTATTATGATATTCTGTAATGTGATATTTTATAATGTGATAATGTAATGTGATATTTTATAATGCTATACTTTGTACTGTGACATTTTGTAACAATTGCACATCGCCCTGGATAAGGGCGTCTGCTAAGAAATAAATAAATAAATAAATAAATAAATAAATAATCAGCCCAAGAGCTTTGCATACTGCTGAAAGTTTTATTTTATTTTAAATATTTTCACTGAAGCATAACTACCTATGCTGATTTTATTATCAATTAATTTCTGTTCTGATTGAGTCCAGAGTGTGTTGATAACACCACCACCCCCACTTAAACACACAATTATAAACTATTTTTTGAAAATCCTCTCTCAACGACGAAATATATAACATCGTTATAAACATCTTGTACTCACGGTCACTTAATACATCATAGGCCTCGGCAAGTTGGGTGAACTTTTCAAGAGCACCCGGTTCCAAGTTTGTGCTCGGATGGTACTTCAAGGCAAGTTTGCGATAGCTAAAATAATAATAATAATAATAATAATAATAATAATAATAATAATAATAATAATAATAATAATAATAATAGGCGTATAGGTAATACAACAACAAAATGAAGATTCAACGTCATTAAAAATAATCATACGATATAAAGTGAGTTGGTAATTTGTAAGATTGCACATTTAAATACAAATTAAAATTGAGATATTATTGTATTCGGGCGAAGTAACATTCTTGACCATAATGAGTAGTTTATACAGTAGACAGCTATTATTACATTATCAAAAACCTCCACAGTGTAAGAGCAGCACACCAGGTTCACAATAAAAACGAAGTCACCAACAATTTACTCGCCTCTTTTTTATATCTGCGTCGTTTGCGTTCCTTGTTATTTCCAAAACACCGTAATAATCCCGACCCATGATTTTTTTTTTTTTTTTTAAATCTAAATATAATGTTATCTGTTGTCAAATACTAACAACTCAGCAATAGCAATAATATTTTTTAGCAACAGTCTACACGTAAATGTTTATTTTCTGCAACCCAACTTGCACGCTGGTACCGTTTATTTTCACTCTGGTTGCTAGGGGACGTTGCTAATGACGCAGACCTTCCACAGCACGGACTTCTGGGAGTTACGCTAACTATATTACATGAACTAATAATTAATATATATATATATATATATATATATATATATATATATATATATATATATATATATATATATATATATATAAATATATAAATATATATATAATTTAAAAATGTCTCATGTTATGTAACAATTTAAGCCTGCTTGTCTTTTTTTTTTTTTTTTTTTTTTTTTTTTTTAGTAAACAGTTTTTTGACACCATAAATGTTTAACATGGAGTAATTGGGTTACAATATACGGGGTGGTAAGAATATAATGTTTAATTAATGATCCATTGTTCACTTCTTACAGTATTTGGCTATTTTGTTAACAAATTGTTTGCTAATTCAAAAGAATATACTAAATTATGATGTCAACGCTACAAAAAACCAAAACGTTTTGTGCTTGATTTAACGTTTTTGTACTCGATGTACTTGATTAGGAGGACTTATTTTACCATCTTTAGTTATTAGTGCATCGTCATAGTCTGTAGGTTTATGGAAGATGTCTGTCCAAATGTCAATCTGCAAGGATAAGATCTTAATATAAGGATGTGACAGTCCGCCTGTCTTTAAGCCGCCCATATGTGTCATACTTACACTTTACAAAAAGGGCAGTTTATCGAATTGTGATAAAACCGTCGTAAGAACTTTTTTTAGCTTCAGATAATCATAATATTGGCATATTTTGAGATTCGTGCTGCCGTCTGGTTTTGCTGTGTATATCACACTTCATGATACCTATTATTTTGCAGAGGGAATGTTTCTAATGCAGTGCTGAATTATTACGGAATTCAGACATTATAAGGGTGTTATGTAAGAATAACAAATTCATGTTTGGTCGTTCTAAATTTCCAACACTTTTCACAGACATTGTAACCGCCTGCACATCCACATACAATTCTAAATTTTTATATTTATATTTATTTATTTATATATATATATATATATATATATATATATATATATATATATATATATATATATATATATATATATATATATATATATATATATATATATATATATATATATATATATTCTTGATCTCTGTAAGAACCAAACATGTGAAAATAATTCAAAGTATATAGGCTTGGATTGCACTTATAAAAATAAAAATAAATAAATAAATAATAATCATCTGATTTACTTTTTGGCAAAAATACATTTTATTTACAGAGAACCCCTCTATACATATTTTCTGTTCTGTTCAATAACATTTTTCTACATGCAGATAATGTAATGAAAGCATTTAGTGGGCAAAGATGCACACTAGTAGATCAGCACAGCTCTGTGTAAGTGTTTCTGCGTTCCAGGAATGGTCACAGATCAGACAGCTGATACTTTCTGACAAGCCCATCTCTGCAGCACGTAAAGATGCATTTTTCCCATGCAGCCGCCTAAATTATACCAAAAAAAAAAATACATGACAATAAACAACTGTGGAAAGACAGCAATCCGCTTGTACAGTTTATAGTAAGTCAGTTTTTTTTATTGTTTTATTTAGTGTTTAATTAACAGTGTTTAACCTTGGAAACTAAAATGAAGTGTGTGTAGCTTTAAGTATTACAAATGTGAGCTACTCATAGACAACTAATAAAATGTTGTAAACAACAGACACAGATTCATTGTATTCATTATAAGATGTGGAGGACTGCAGCTCTAGGAACTGAAAACCCACTTTTAAACAGACTTTCTACAGAATGCCAGCAGGGGGCAGCAAACACCTACTTTCTGCCATGAGCCTATGAATAATATTACCTTATAGACTGGATCAGCCTCAGGCCCTGTTAGTTCAATTACATGGTCAAGATCCTGTTGAATTAGGTAGCAACTCCCGTCACCTGCAATTGACACAATAATGCCTTAGGGTAGGAAAATGGCAACAATGGCTTTGCATTGTGGGATGTCACTACACTTTATAGGACAAGAGGAATTTCACAGCTCTTCACTGTGTTTTGGATTTTATCCACTAGCTCATGTTATCTCCTCATTGCAACTAATGCGATTATTGCTTAAATGTGCATTTTAGAGCAATGCATATCTGTTGCTAGTGTACACACAAAGACCCAATAATGAACTCACCACTTTGGTCCCATATGCTTTCTTTCCATAACTGGAGAGGATTCTCTAAAACCTTCTACCTCCATTTTTAAAGGGTATAAATATGTTCAAAAACATGTCCTCTTTTTGTGACAAAAACTTGTTCTGTATATGAATATGAAGGAATTGGGGATGCCAACAAAATGAAAAAAAGAGCAAACATTTTTTTTTTTTTTTTTAAATATAACTGAGCTGCAGTGCGCTGTGAAAAAATGCTTTTCATACCTTGGCTTACAATGAAGCCTTCTCTGTAAGGCATCAATGAGTAAACTGGGGCACCAGACCGGTGGATAGTCTGTACAGCTGTCCTGAAGACGTACAAAAAAATATACATTATATATTACATACACACACATATACATACACATGGGTGTATATGCATTTTAATCTAAAATGCAGAATAAACAAAAAAACAATCCCTTATTATTTTGCTGATGACCCCAAGAGAACTTTCTGTGCTCTCCTAAGGAAACTATATGTGGTCAGGTGGGGTCCTATTACCTGTAACGCAGGACTTACCGAGTCCATGTGAAAATAATTTCAGATTCTAAAATAGAAGCAATCAGAGAATGTTGTTTGGCTAATGTAAACATGTTTTTTTGAAAAACATCACACTGGAACAAACAGAGTACATCTGAACTAACATTGTATAGGGAGTAGAATCGAGGGTTTTGAAACTTGAAATCCTTACTTTGCATTTCTTGTGTCAAGCTTGTAAATGTTTCCATCTTGTGTTCCTGTGAGTACATATATACTTGAAAGGAAGGTGCAGCAATTAAATGCATCTGATCCCTCAAAGAGAAATATCTGTGAACACAAAAAGAGCACAGCCTGTTAATCTTAGAATGCCAGTGGTTTAGAAAAAAAAGCAATTACCATATAACCAACAAAAAAACACAATCCAGTTCCGCTTCTTCTGTTGTGTCAATTTGGAATATTAAAGCTTAAAGCACCTCTATAAGAAACCTATATAAGAATGCTTACCGGCTGTCTGCTCTGAAGGCCGACCGCTTGTAACTTCTTGTCTTCTCGAGCAAGGAGCAGTAACTTGTCCTCTGTTCCTACCTCGCGATCGCCTGTAGCAAACAGTTCACACAGGTCAACATTAAAAAGCTAGGAAAGTGGTTTCAACCCTAGCACCTCATCAAGCACCCGTTTGGTTCCTTGTTTCTTTCTTTTCTTGAATTCTTTTCTTACTTGATGGTTCCTCTGGTGACCCCTGGTTTATTGTGTTGTCTGCTACCCCGACGCTGCAGCCATTAATGGGAGCCCCACAGTCAGCCACGACCGCGAGACAGACCGACTTCCCACAGTCCCAGAGACGCGCCGTGCCATCCCGAGAACAGGAGAGCACATTCCGGCCTCGCTCCACAACAGCTGTGTCAAGAATACCTGTACAAAACAAATACCCATGAAACATACAAACACTTGTACCACTCTCCAGCAGATCAATGAAAGCCTAACGACTGTGGCAAGGATTTTGTTGCCTGTTCTCCCCCTCCGACTCAAATCGCTGCTTGTTAATTTAATATCTTGGTATCCCTAACTAAATTACCCCCACACACACCATTGCAAAATACTTGAATAAGCAATGCATCCTATAAAATTGCAGTGGTACCAAATCCATTTATGACATATGCAGATTGACTGGGTCTTATTTCCAACCTGACCACACAACTGTCTTCAAAGTATGTTTCCATTTTGCTTTCTTGTCACATTCCGTTGATAGAACTTCGATAGCAGCTTGAGCCAAACCAGGTTTTACTGTGAGCCTCATTAGGCAAAACTTAAAAGAGGAAAGATCAGGTGAGCCCAAGCGAGCTCACAGTAAAACCTGGAATGGCTTAAAAAATAAGCAGTTTTCTTTGTCCCAGCATTCAGACGGGAAGTTCGAGATTGTACCCCAAGATTCAGCTGATGGGCAGTGAATTACTTTTGGAGCGAACCCCCAGTTGATTAATATGGATAATTATATTCACAACTGTGTTTAAACATAAGCGTGACACAGCACCGGTATAGAAAGACAGGGCAGGCTGTTCAGCGACGGACCAGCTGAAAGAATTGGATACAGAGCTAAAGAGTTAAAATCAGCCTAACCCTAATCGAAAGAATGTAGTTCAGTTTGACATTGGCCCGTCTTCCTGCACCAGGTAAAGAGCATGGCCTGTCTTTCTGCACCTATGCCCATGATACAGTATGTAGCACCGAGGAGGCTGCAATAGTAAGCAGAGAATGTTATAAAAGCTATAGAAAAACACCTGCCTGCTTTATGTCCTTTAAATGTGACAGGGCAGCTCCCGTTTTCAGCTGACCAGACCTTGACCAGAGTGTCCATCCCACCGCTCAGAACCACCATGCCCGAGGGGAAGAACCTGCAGCAGTTCACATCGTACACGTGGCCCGTCAGCTCCCTCTGCAACAACAGAAGCACAGGAGTGAGAACAATACACTCCTACATACGGGTTGAACTCTGTATGAACATATCACAGTCTAACTGTCCTGTGTCATTATTACCAGACACGCTCCAGTCCAAAATGTAAACCCAATTCCTCACAAAAAGCTACTGCAATATGTAGGTCTCATTAAAGTATGGCAACACCACTGAATAAAAGTTTGCAGGTAAAATAAAGAATTACCCTTCTTTCTCCATTTTTACAGTTCCAGATCTTCATAGTGCCATCTGTGCTTGTAGAAAGACCAAGACCCCCACCGCATGATATATCCATACATGTTATCTGCTCAGTTAAAAAAAAACATTAGGTTTTCAGAACAGAACGATTTTACAAAAGGTCTTCTTAAGTGTGGTTATCTAGTAACTCAAGTTAAAAATCTCTATTTCAACAATACATCTTCTGACTGAAGGATGCATATCACTACCCACAAAGTCTTGCCTATACTATAACCCATCTTAACATCAGAGACTAAAATGTTAATTGCAAGCAAAAGGTAAAGATTGTACTTGTAAGTAGTCAGTATGGGCAAAATAGAGTCACCTGTATAAAATGATCACCTATCTCAGTCTAAACGCGTTCTTGACGGTCCCTTGAGCTGTCATTATTGATACGGGGAAAACACTGGTGTAGTACAGATTATATAACTTTAGAATGAGCATCTTTTCTACTTCTCCTGCTTTATATATGGGTTGTACTCTGCAGCATACAACTACACTGGCAGCTCTTACACTCTTATCATGAATTCCAGGAAAGGATGTGTACGGTGAGAGGAATTTTGAAGCTGCATTTGCATAGGGACAGGAAATATGCACACTTTTCTGAAAAAAAAAGAAACAAGGAAAAAAGTTTAGATTTCTTGAAGAATATTCCAAGATCTTTGTAATACAGTGCTGTGTCAATTAATATTCTTGAACATTCCTTGAGCAAGAGTGTGTAATTATTTTATATGTTCAACCATCTATTCCCTTACTCTCAAAGGTAATTGAAGGGATTTAACTTAAAAGACTCCTGTAGCTGAACAATGTATGTCTTCAACTGAGGAAGTAACTAGTTTTAACAAACAGGTGTATCTATGCAGTGGGAAGGCAAATGCACTAGTAAGTAACAAGCAGGCAGCTTTCATATGAATCTTTATTGAGGCTAGTGTCTTTGTAGACCACTCATTCCATTCTACCAACAAAAAAGTCCTGACTCAGAACCTGTTTATATCTAAACATTATAAGAAAACAGTTTTTCTTAAATCCCTACAAAAAAAAAACACTACTTCACCTTGGAGACTCCAAGTACGCGAAACTCTTCTGACGCAGTAATTTCTAAGCATCCGTCATCACTGACGCCTTGAGACTTCAGTGTACCGTACACTGTTGGTTTCCCTACACAGAAAATAAAACGTGTTTTGAGCATCTTTCATGTAGAACACAATATAATGACACCTTGGGAAAAGATCTGATGGAGTTGACATGAGACATTGTATATTTTGCAACTTAATGTTACTCTAAATATGTGTGTAATACTCATAGTTGTACATTCAAAAAATATACGTATTGGTTTTTCAGTGAGAGATATTATCGGATCTCACCTGGTATTTTGCATGCGACCCAGGCTTCGCCTTCATTCTTCCTGATTAAATAAGCAAAAACAAATTCATAAACAAGTAATCTATGATACTGAGTGAATAATAACGTTAAGCAGATCTGCTATTTAATAAACTACCTTAAAGCTTCAGGCCAGTCGTTTTGAAGTAAAATTCGAGCTTCCATCTTTACGATTCTGACGTAAACTGTCGACTTGCGCTGGGCAACTGTCGTAAAAAGTACACCACTGCCATCTGGCGGACTGGCCTTGTAGTGCACGGAGCTCTGTGAAAACAACGTGAGAGATTCTGAATGGTCTCAAATAAAGCGCTTTTGGGTTTTTTTTACAAATAAAAAGCATGATTTGTTGATTCCTTGTCATTATAAATCACCAAAAGCACATTCCTTATGAGTGGAAATACTAATTATCTTGAGGATAAATGAAAGCTCAAAGGAGTGATAACCATGGGGGCTTTAAAATGCATTTTTTCCTTATTAGTGTCAGCAACCTGTAATAAAAACAGCATCGTAAAAAAAAAAAAAAAAAATTGCGGGAGGGATGAAACCAAAACAGCTAAACATGCCTTGCAGAGTGTGCAACACTGAACACGAGTGTGGACCACTGCAGCTTTAAGCCCCATTGACCTTGCTAATGAGGGTCCGTAAAGACAGACAGTGTGGTGCTCTTTGCAGTAGGCAGGCCAATTAAAAAACAGTTTTACACAGAGACCAGGACCTGCTTCTTCAGTTCGAATAAGCTGCCTTATCTTCCCTGGAACACACTGAGGCTCACTTGGTATTCTGACTACGTGAAGCTGGGGACATCTCGGTGTGGGAGGATCCCTCATCACTAAATCATTTTCTTTTTAAGCGCAGGCAAGCTTCTCTGGGGATGCTGCCGAGCAACGATTGCACATCAAAGGCACCTTTACTGTGGTTATAATTTTTTTTCCAGCCGGGGGATTATGGCTGCCAAAGGGATCTGAAAGAGAATCAATCTGAAGGAGTGTTTTTTTTAACAAAGCACCCCCCTTTCAAGACGTAAGGGAAGGAAAGCTTTTCATTGTGTACTTGATTTAAAACAATATATATATTTGCTCAGTTAAAATATACGTCCACCAGGTGGCACTGTGCAAAATAAATACGATTCTGATCAGAATGGGGTGAAGTTGGTTGGGCACAATTTATTTCAGCATTGAGTTCACAACCTGTACGATTTTGTTTCTCATACACCATTCAAGTGAAAAAAGGGCACTGCTGCTTTTTTATTACTTAGAAAAGACACGTGATGTTTCTTTGTATAACCCAAACCACAATCTGTTTTCTTTTGTGTTTTACTTCCAATCCCACTTTGCATCCAATCACTGAGTGTTTAAGCTTTTAGCAAAGTGAAGATATAGGGTACATGATTCCTGTCTTGATTCATGGTAAGATATACTATGATGCTGTTATGTCAGTTCTGCACGAATCCTGCATACACCTTCGTTCAGCGAGTCAATAGTATGCAGTAATGAGGGCTGGGGTTGTCTTCATACTGTCCTGGCTCATTGTCACAGGAATAGTCTTATTGTTTCAGATCATCTCTATCTTTAGATGACATGAATGGGGGACTTTCAAGAATGACATCATCACGAGAGGGGGTTGGGGGGTTGAGGGGACTTTCATGCAATACTTGAAAGTCTTCTATTCGCCCTCTGTCAACAGTCTACCTGGGAGATGCTGTTGTCTGTGCATTCATGCATTTTGTTTTAACGGTTAGTTGAAAGCTCCTGGTTGTTTTTAAAGTGCACCGGAAGGATCCTGGGTATCAGATACTAATGAAACAATTGCATGGGTTTAGCAAAGAAAATTCTCATTTCCTAGAAGGCAGCAATTACATATTCAGTTTTCTTGCAGGCAGCGCGTGTATTTCATGAGTTCACCATCCTCAGCTTTTTAGATAGCCATAAGTAAAACTAAACATCACGTAACATAACCAATTGTGAATGGATAGAATGGACTAAGTAGCAGCTGTGAACTGGAACGAAGGACATTAACTGCTTTAGAAACATTGATTTGCCGTTGTTGTAAAAAACTGTTTCAAGGCCAAATAAAAGGACTGGTTAATTCTAAAGCCATTGCAATAGCTCCTAAGACATATCTGTTTTGTTTTTTTGTTGCTGTTTTTTTAAGGAATTAACACTCCAGTACAGTATGATCCTTTTTACAGTTATCAAGTCGTGCTCACGGGCATTTCATTAGGGGATATTCACTGTAAGAGCCTACATTTTTTTTTTCGTAATATAAGAAATGCACTGCATAGACAATGAAAAGGGGTTATATATATATATATATATATATATATATATATATATATATATATATATATATATATATATATATATATAGGCACTGTGCATTACACATAAAACTAATGATTAGTTAAATGTTACATATTCAATTAATTGAGATTAATTAGTTTTGATACCCTCTGTACTGTACTTTTTATCCTCTCAATTGAATAAGCTTGTATATTTTTCCAAACCAGTTTTTTGATTGAACCACAGAATGGTTTGATTCCTAAGAAAACCCCAAATAATACAAGTGCTTACATTACCAATAGATTTTTTAGGATATATTTTTTTCCCCCACAGTGTTATCAACCAGCAGCATTACTTAGTTTTGTTCAGATCAAAAACAGAGGTCTCTTTGCAGTTCTACCCAGTGATACAATCAGCTTTCATTCCTCCAAACAGCCACACATTTATTATTTATTCATGTTGTCTCAATAGTGTTTGCTTCTGAAAGGGACTTAAACAAGCACTGTGTTTACTGTCACAACCCATAAAGGTCAAGCTAGAAAAGCCCAGTGAGTCGCTGGAGACTTCCCTGACACTTTAAATATCAATATGCAATATTCCATTATTCAATATTCTTTGGCCAGTTTACATTCCCTTGATACTACACTAATTCCTTGTCCACATTTGTAATTACCAGTGCTTTTAAACCACAAAACTGAAGCAATTTATTTAAACTGTTGTACCAGCTATGAAGCTATGAATCTTCTGAACAGTAGAGCGATAGAAATAATTGTATTCTTATGAACATCATCAAGTAACTTTTTGTTTAGATGCTGGTTCTGAAGCCTGTTAGTTAGAGATCACCTTGCTATGGATATGGAAAAGAACTAATCTGAACTAGCATATTTTACTTGCTGTTTAGTTTCACTTTGTAGATTATTTTCTGTTTCAGTCATCACATGTCGATGACTTTAAAACTCAGAAGCTTAAAGTACCTCCGTGGCCTCAATAGAGTTCTCAGGAACATGTCTAGTTTTTTAAGTACAGCTGGTACGGCAGAGCGTAACCATTAAACTGTCCCTTGTAACGGCCTGCCCCAAGCAGATGCAAGAAATACCACACAGAACAATGTGGTTAAAGCAGACATGTTTCTGAGAGCTCTCTTGAGGTGACATTGAGACTTTAAACCTCTGGAGTTATAAAAACTCACCCGGGTGTGAAGACTGGAAGGTAAATGATACAAAGTGACTCCAGACTTCAAGAATGCATTACTTAAGATGCGATGCTGTTTAAGATACATTCACGGTCTACTTCCTTGGTGCATTCTTCCACGGTTTAGCTTACTGTTGGCGCTATATTATCAAAAAGCATACCTTATGGAGTAACATTCAGCTTTGGGGACAAAAAAAATGAAATCTCTCCTGAAAAACAGGCCCATGCTGTACGAATGCTCTTGTTCCGCTTGCAGCAGCAGGAGGTTATAAACGACAAGGCCAATTAAATATGCATGCTTATTAGGTAACAACGTAACTGCATAATAACTACCTAAAATAGAATCATGCCCTGGCTTACAGACTGGGACTAGCACTAAACTGGGAGTAGCTTTCTTTATGCTTTTCGAGGTTTGTGAAAGTAGACAGATTGTTTTATAATAATACATTACTGAAAAATAATACTGATGAATACAATATTCATACCTGCAACAAACTTGGATGTAAATATGCATAATAACAATAAATAAAAAAACACAGTTTACTCAGGTTCTGTTCACAAATTCCAAATAATCAGCATGTTACTGTGAAAACGAAAGTGGTGTACGTTTCATTGGCATGATTTTGAGAAACCGCTGAAGAAAGGTTATTTTGTTCAAATTATTTTGAATATAAAATGGTTCATTATCGAAAGACGAACAGCATGAGATAATTACTTTCTGTGTATCCCATTTCACAATTCTGCATGCAATTTTTTTTTTCTACATTATCTACAAAGCCGTGTTAATAACAATACAAAACAAAATCGAAATTGAATGAAATTTCACACTAATACTGAAACAGAATTCGGTAATACAAAGAAATGTGATTCACCCTTGTATTATGCAAACACAAAAGCATGGGTTTCTGAGGTAGGGTTATAGAACTGGGACTGCAAGTTAATAATTTAAATAGCATTGTGTTTAAGAATAATGTGGTTCATCCTGTGCTAAAAACCTAGAAAGCCAAAAAAGGTTAGCAGTCATCTTAAACATTCACAAAGCAAAATCAGTCCAATCATAATGTTTTCCCCATTTGACGTTTATTAAATATGCAACTAACTGACATGTGTACAGACATGACATGGATCCCGGAAAAGAAGTATATTGATTGTATGGACTCCTTCCACTTCAAAAGGTCAGACTATATGGCTGAACTCTGACCCGCCAGTCCACAGAGGTGAGCTAACAGATGGAATCCAGCGGCTGTTTTCTCAGTTTATTTGTGCTATTAACTCTTCGAGTTCTGGACGAGCCTTGAACCGGGCATAGAAATCAGCCTCAGTGTGCTGGAGAAAAAAAATCATCATACATTACATAACAGCATAAACCCCCTGGTTCAGAAGCCATTGCATTTGAGATTATGTTTTACATGTTCAAATGCTGAGGTGGCAGTAAATACATTTGTAACAGTCCAGCTGTTTTTATAATTGTATCTGTTTTTTTAAGTACTTGCCACTAATCTGGGAGGCGCAGTGGCATGATAGTATTGTGAATTAGTAAGCTGTTGTTGATAAAGGCACTGTGTGGATTTTAGCGCAACCGGAATGCATTAGGGCTGTGCAAAAATGGCATTGCCTTTAAAAAATAATAGGCTGATTACAACATTATGGCGTCATTTATTAGGCAATAGTAACACGTTATTCAAGCCACAACATAGGTTTTTATCACAGACCCCGGCTGAGAATGGCCATGAAGAACTGAACACCCTTCCTTGACCTTATTACATATGCTGGTCATCATTTATTACCTCTCCAGTGGCACATTTTAAGACTTCAGTTCCACTGCAACAGAATATCTAAGACTACAACACACTGAAATTGATTTAATAGAAATGTATTACTGAACAACAGTCCTCTAGGAATGTGAAAAACGTCTGGCTTAGCACCTACCCTAACGTGTCAAATACTGGAATTTGTAAATGGCTATACATATGCCACAAGGACATTTCAGCAAGATAATAAAGATAATACAAGGGAAGGGTGTGTTGTTAAGTACATTATGGATGGTATAGAATACAAGGTGAAGTAAATAATGGTTATTATTTAATATAAAATGTTAACATCATTCAAAAACACATGGCAGAGACGAAAGGTCAATGTATTATATGCAGCTGAAGAATATGCTATAGCCACACAATTTCAAAAAGGAACCACGGAAAGAGCCCAGGCTGTGCAGTAAGCCATTAATTAATCATTGACATGTGTCTTTCTGTTAATGGATGTAGCTTTACAAAACCAAAGTACACGTGACTATCAGATCCCTTACCTCCTTTATAGACAGCTGTACTCCCTCTGGCTGATTCCTCAGAAGGACCTCCAGAAAGACTGGAGCCAAAGTAGAACTTAAACCGCTCAGCTGTAAGAATTAAACGGAAAGAACGGGTTGCAAAGCACAATGCATTTTTTTATGTCTTATTTAATTTAATTTAATAGCAAGAAGCCTACAAAAGGAAAAATGTCTTATTTCAGTTTGCTGGAATTCCTGGAAAGCAGCGATTGCTTTGCATGTGTGTAGATTACCCAGCAGCAGTGCACTCCCAAGTTGACATGTTTACAACCTCATACAGCACGGCGCCCGACTGACGAGATGTAGCGTGGCGTACACAGGCTGGCATCACATTCTTTCAAAGAGAATTGGGTTTTGCTCGAATGCTGGAGGTTTTAGGATTTTGTTCCCTACAAATGAACCTGTCAAAATGCTCTCTGCTGCCGCAAATATAGGTAGCTGCCTACCTCTGAACAATAGGAGTCTACTTCTTTTGCAATGGGAACGGGTTAATTAAAAATCAAAAGATCAATTTTATTATGCAGCTCATACTGTGCACCCCTTGTTACATAATTAGGAATATGATCAAATTAAGGGTCAATAGAACCTGTAATCTCAGCCTTTCTGAATGCATAAAAGATTCATCTTAAGTATATACTGTATATATACATTATTATTATTATTATTTATTTCTTAGCAGACGCCCTTATCCAGGGAGACTTACAATTGTTACAAGATATCACATTATTTTTACATACAATTACATTATTTTTTTTTACATACAATTACCCATTTATACAGTTGGGTTTTTACTGGAGCAATCTAGGTAAAGTACCTTGCTCAAGGGTACAGCAGCAGTGTCCCCCACTGGGGATTGAACCCACAACCCTCCAGTCAAGAGTCCAGAGCCCTAACCACTACTCCACACTGCACCATACAGGTGCAATATTATGCATACAATCTGAGGCTGTAGGCTAAATTGAATCCCTCATATGTACTTTATAATTTATAAAGGCTGCTTCTCTCTGTTGCAAATCTGTTTCATTCTGGAAGCGACAGACCACTGATCTAGTTTTGATAAAGAAAAAACGAAGGTGCATGTAGCAGCTTTTAAATGTGCACCACTTTTTGTGAAAGGAAAGTAAAACAAATTTAATAACAACAAACGCACAGGGATAATGTAAGGATTCAACTGAATATCAAAGTTATTTGTCACAAGTTTTGAAACAGTCTGATATTCACTTCACAACAATGGTGTGAATTCCTCCTTTATCAGGTGCAGCAGCACATGTGGAGCATACAGCTACATACTGAAGTAATGGATAGCTTGTCAGGAAAGAGCGAATTGCTTATCTCTGAGGTGAGGCGAGATGTTCATGTTGGCCTTCAGTGGCATGTGGACTGACTAAACATATTGATTTAAGCAAGCTAGTACTTTAACGCCTTCCTCACCATGAGAGGCCATAGAGTTTAGCTAATGAATCTATCCAACAGTGATAAATTAACTTTAGAAAAGCTGTCTGTATGGTCTTCCTTTTGCAGCGTTGTGTTTATCCAGTGCTACATGATGCAGTCTCAGCAGTCAGCTGGTATCCATGCACTTCTTGCTGGTTAGTACACTAGCATTTCACTTGACTGCTTTACCTGCACAATTCTTTCATGTGTACTGAGAACAGCATCGGCAAACATCTTGGTGCCCTGTTCTTGCAGCAGCATTACTTCTGTGCATTTTGTCGGTAATGCATAGCTGTGAACAAAATGCCGGGAAAGAAAATGTATTATGGCAGACCACACTTGGCAATTTAAGTTTATTATTTGTCCAAATCTCACTGGCTTAAAACTATTTTTTGTAATCCCTGCTGGAAATACAGGGATATCATGGATAATAAATGTAGAATAGCGACTACAATGCACTGTTAGGTATTAAAAAAAAAAAAAAAAGTGTTGTATTACCTTTCGTCCACTTTAATCTTCAGCCGGTTACAGAGGTTATGAACATACTGAGAGTAATGCTCAACGATGGTCATGTCGTGGCCGGACACTTGCACATTCAGTACTCCATACTCCGTGTCTGTTCCTGTCTTGATTGCCTTCACCTGGAGCTTTTCCTTCTTCTTTTTGGGCTACACAGAAAAGTACACCGACACTGCTCACAAAGACCACCTTGCATCTACAACACTGCAGCTTCTGATCTTCTCAAAGGCATTTCCGCTGTCAAGACAATCATTTATTTTCACACGCTGAACCCAAACGACGAAGGTTCAAGCTACTGAACCCTGGAGGGTATGGACCCAGCCTGACCAATAGGGGGCATCACATCATGATATGAACTATCCCAGCTGACGCCCAGCCCACAGAAGCCAATGCAGTTCTCCCTGTGGGCCCCTAGGACCACCGAGATACAAATCAGCAAGCTCCTGATCGTATGACTCATCATGGTTTTTTTTGTTTTTGTTTAGATAAGTCACTTGGAACCCTAAACTTGCACATCTTATTCGTTATGCCAGTTACAAGACATGAATGCTTGTAATGGTGGCAGTATTGGAATAGTTTTAGGTAAAAGTTGGTCAGACCTAAAAAGAGTGAGTTAATGTACAGCTGACCATAATGCTATTATAACACTTTTCAAGTTGAGTGCTTGCGTGGGTTTGGGGGATAGTTTACATAATAATTTTTTTTTTTTTTTAAATGGTGCCCTGTTTAAGCATCCTGTTGTATTTAGCAGCAACAGTTCAACCCTGGCTTAAAACTTGCTGTTCATTTATTCTGTTGCCCCTTTACAGTGTTTGTAAGTTATTGAGCTGACCCTAGCAAACATTCCAATAGATGTTTCTTGGACCAGAAACTATTTCAAACACCATCCAAGAACATTTATGCACAGTAAATATGAACAGTTTATTAGCTGCCAAGTGATTAAACATGGTGTATATTTGAAAGGATTTACTGTTCTTTTTTAAATAGATCTGTCCTGAAAGGCTGCGATACAGAATGCCAGAAATACACATACACTGTTTGCTTACCACTTCTTTGGGCAGCAGGTATTTATACCTGCCAATACCATGGGTTGGCATAGACCGATACTGCCTCTCGCTGCTCTGCAAGACACATCCTATAGAAAAGCAAAATAAAAGCAGTTCATTTGTATCTTCTGCAGTGCATACTGTAGTAGAACCCACTAGTGACAGCAGATGACATCCTACTAAAGTAATACTTTAACTACTTGGACATTACCCAAGGACCACAGGTGTGCTACTGACTGATTTAGTTTCAGATGCAAATTTATGTAAAAGTACCATAACGAAAAAACTAAAAAACACAGTAGTAAATCTTTGATCACAGTGTGATACACAAAAAAATAAAATAAAAAAATAAAATAAAACCTTACCTAAAACTGGACGAGGGTTTGAAACTGCTAGTCTAAAACACAGACAATAAAAAGAAAAGTTAATACATTAACAGTTAAGGAGAACAATGCAGTATTGCAGGGATGGCAATAAGATTTGTATTGCAGAGCAGATTCACCCACTCCAGGTTTTTATACAAGCTTGATTAGACACATTGGTAAAAAGCTCTGGTGAGTCTTATTAAACTCCTAGTAAAACCAGGAATGGAGCAAACTGCTATGCAACGGGAGACTTATTCCAATCCCTGTATTGTAAATGTAGATGTCAGCAAAGCATGAGTCCCTGTAGCTGGATACTAGTACTTTTGTGGATTTTTGCCAAGGTCCAACAATTAAAACATGTTTTAGAATAACATACAAAATTATTTTCATGTCAAACCTTGAATGCAGAAATCCTACATCACATATACAAACTCGAGAAAACAACCAGCTTCAGCAGAACAACACAGACGAGGCTTTTTACTCTAGAAGTCTACTGAACTCACCTCAATACAGAGACAGTCTGCTGTAACACCTTTTCGTTTCTTGCAAACAACGTCTGTAAAACAAATTTGAGAATATTGTAAACGATCTCGGTATGAATAATGAATAAGGTATACCTTGACATGATGGCTGTTTACGACTGTATCTTTATGTAATACCTATGTAACACCGTACTGTTCCTCCACGAAAGCACAGCGTTTTTAACACAGACATGTTTTCAAAGACAAAAATATTACCGTTTTCATACAATATAACATATAACATATAACATATAACACAACAAGAATAAAAGTGAAGTACATACAAACCTTCCAACGTGACCTTGTTCAGATCACACTTAATAATGTGTCCATTACATATATGTTAAAACTTCTACAACATTGCTGTTACCTTTGTCAGAAGAGGGTTCATCTTTCAAAAGCCTTCAGGATATTTATATATTATTGAAAAAATTAATACATTAAATGTTGAACGACAACACACACCATCTATTCTACCATGTCCGCCCGCAAAAAAAGAACGACGGCAACGAGAGTTCAGGAGATTCAGTTCCGCACTCCACAACCTTGTCAGACTTTCACTTCTGGACAGGCCAAGTGGTGGGACTTAAAAACAAACACATAGCATTCATAAGATTGGTCAGTTTTTTGTTTATAGGACACGTTTGGGTGTTTCCTGTAGTCTTTAATTAAAATGAAAAGTAAAACATATTTTAAATTAAAGACTGACAACGAGAATGCACAACAGCCAGTGCTTTGCTGTATACTTTCATGAGCATCCTTTATACAAGATTCTAGTAATCGCTGTAATCTAGTAAGTATACAAAAATAACAGTAAAGTCATTTCAAGTACAGGCAGGCAAGGTAAATGCACCACTTACCGTGAAAGGAAAATAAAACAAAGTTAATAACAACAAACTCAAAGGGATAATGTAAAGATTCAACTGAACATCAAAGTTATTTGTCACAAGTTTTGAAACAGTCTGATATTCATTTCACAACAATGGCGTTCGTTTCTTCTTTACCAGGTGCAGCAGCACATGTGAGGGTTGAAGAAGTTTAAGGTTTAGTCCTTTATTTCAGACAAACGTCTCACAAAGTAAAAGTAGATGTGCTATACAAGCGCCTCTTGTGGTAAACTTTTGAAGGAACTTCTAAAACATCTCAAACATTTACTATTGCATGTAGTTTCTTGTGCAGCTGAAGGTTAATCCCAGTGATGAAGCCTATCATTAAAGTATTTCACTCTTTCGTGGAAAGTGAGATTTGCTATTATTCATACAATGATCGCAAGTCACTGTAGACACTTTCATAGAAAAATAGCATTGAGTCGGGTCAAGGAAATGTATTTGTTAACCATTAAAATGGTTAAGGGCAGGGCACCGACATTTGAAGTGAATCTGAGACAAGGCGGCACGCTTTAGAATTACATACAAAGCAAGGCACTCAGTGGTTAGCCTCCCTCAGGGCGCTGCATTGTAATGGCAGGCCTGTACTAGCAAATCACAGCATAGAAGAGATGCCAGACTGCATCAAAAGGCCATTGCTTGGTGGTTTGGTGGGAATCCAGAACAGTTGGGAACGAGAACAACAAATTCCCATCTATAGAAAATATGAAAGATCCTAAGAATTGTTCTATATGTATTTAGACTGATGAAATAAACACATTAGAAGTGGTAATAGTGTTAGTAGTCATAGTAATATAAGCAGTACTAGTATTGCACAGTAGCAATTGGTTTGTAACTTTTGGAGTTTTTATTTATTTTTTATTAGTTGTCCTAATACTTTATTATAACTATATGAAAATACGTGTACATAAAGACAATTTGTTTTATTTCTCAATCAGCGTAACATTGATGATGTTGGCACCACTGACTAAAGTTCGCTGTGACGTTGTTATGAAAGGCTGAGACGTGGCGACCTCAAAGATCAACCAAACCCTGTTTGACTCACAATCCCGCCTCCTTATATATTGTTCATTGGTCGACCAGGCGTATTTTAACCATTGGCAGATATCCTTACCGTTTCCACAGTCAGGGGCATCAACAGTTGCATTCAGTCCCGCCTCTGTGAGCACGGCTTGTTCGGCTGTGGAAGTTAGGGATCGAAGGACTGCCATATTAGTTGTGGCACAATGACTGTCCCAGTACAGTGAAGCATGCTGTTATAACGATACAGTAAAGCAGTGCATCGTCGTTGGGTATGAAATGTAGCCACTGTAAAATTACGGAACGAAACGCAATACATTGCACAACACAACTGCTTTAATGATAAAAAAAACCAACATCAGCCAAACTGCAATGAATACATTGATCAATAGTATCTATACAAACATGATAATAATAATAATAATAATAATAATAATAATAATAATAATAATAATAATAATAATAATAGCAGTTACAAACACCTTTACATTTTACACTAAACAATGTTATATAGTGCATGTACAACAGTAAATATAGCCAAACTGTATATTTTCTGACAATGAATACCACCCAATGAAATTGTTTATGAGCACGTATCTTTTGTAAATAAAATTAAAGTCAATTGGGTGAAAAAAAATGGAATTCTGAACGGCACACATTTTTAATGGGATTCTAATTGTACTTCAATCCCATTCGCACGCTTTTCTGCCACACCCAGGATGGTAACCGCACTGTGACTCCGGCAGTCGGCAGATTGGCTGAGAATGCAATCCATCAGCACGACGAGTACGAGACGGTTGCTGGGTAGCAGGGTAGGCTGTAGCGAGCTCCCTAGTAACACAGAGTGGAGGAGGGTGAGGTAATTCTGAGACGATTCTGCTGCACCGAGACAGGCACACTGGCAACAAAGATTTGTGGTTTAACGGAGGAAATAAAACAGAACGAATGTTTAGAATTTACAATAACTAAATATATCAGTTATTAACTGGTAAATATTAAGCATACAAAGGCGAACTGTTACTTTACGTCTGAACTTTAGAAGCTAATAGTGCCTGCCTGTTCGCTCGCTTCTGCTTGAATATTGCAATCATGTCCGCGGGAGGAGATTTCGGGAACCCGCTGAGGAAATTTAAGTTGGTGTTTTTGGGAGAGCAGAGTGGTAAGTACTGGCTAAAATTGATTTTTTTTATTCGTGCTTGTATTCATCTAGTATAGCTCTCTGGCTGAATGCAATGCTAACAGTAGTCCCTGGTGTCGATTGCGTTTTGTCGCATTAGATGTAAAGAAATATCTGCTTTCGTAGCAACAACTGTCTGCCCCGGTTAAGGAAACGAAGTCAGGCTAGTGTTTGTATTGGGCAGTTTGTATTGTTCCTAAATTTCAATATATATATATTGAAATTTAGGAACAATATATATAGTGCAATATAAGTCTAACACACCGGGTAGCGTTCAGATTAAATCAGCCATACAAATATCGACCCCCTACCCTCCCCAACTATATACACTGATGTCATTTAAGAAATTAGATTAAAATCAGATCCTGTACATACTGTGTAGGGATAAAACCATGCTCGTCTTTTAAATGACCTAGGTAGAGCGTAATAAAAACACACTTTAATTAACATTAGAACAAGCCGAGAATCAACAGTGATCACACTGCTAGCAGAGGATCGTGATTCACACCCTTTGCAGCTTTGCAAGTAAATGCTTGTTGCATAGGCTGCCTGGCACCCAAATAATTGTGCATTTTTAAAATGAAAACAAATTGAGCCATTCAAGCAGCGCTAGTAGTAATCGCCAGAAGAAAATCAGATTCCATTGATACAGATTTTGTTTAATTTTTACAATCTGTTGTAGACATTGCTGTACGGTGATTTGGATGCTGTATGTACAGTAATTGACACAGCAATCACTATTCTAGATAACAGCTCTTAATATGTCACAATTGTTTTTATAATCGAGTTTTAGTTTACACCCTAAAATTCTCTTTTTCTCTTTTTTTTTTTTTTACAAGCCTGCATTATTGCAAGCCTGCATGATTGCTAAATACCAAGCAGGGCGTTGTGACTCAGCCTAGATCTTACTCTCTCTACCTGTCTAGTCATAACGTTAGTGCAGCATCATTTTGTACATTAAACACCTGATCAAAGGACCATTTTAGTTAGATGTAGATGTTTTTTTTTCGTTTTTTTTAATGCTCGCTGTTTTATATAAAGGTAGTATTTTGTCTATTCGATTCCTGTTTGTTTTTGGTTAATCTATTCAGAATACTGGATGTATTCACCATTCACTGTATTTCAGTAATATGACCCTATTCTTTTATTGTATGCCTGTACACAACAAATTGTATCACAAGGCATAAATATTTTTTGTGTGGAAGAACCAAGATTATAACCCAGATCTCCCAGGTACAGAGGGGAAAATCATGGCTTACTGCAATTTGCACAGGCTGTTCAAGGCCTGTGATTTAACATGAGCTGCAAAATGAAATGGATTTTTCTTGCTATATTTTCTCTTCCACACCATGCACATACTGTAATGTAAATGTTGAGCACAAAAGTGACATCATCTTACATTGGACATGCTTTGACATATTTGGTACCAGTTATTAATGTAGTGATTGGCTCAATTTTCACCATCTTAAGACTCATTTTTTACCTGTCATAATCCACAGTACAAGTCTGTATCGTTTTTCTGCCATGCAATTGAGCAATAAGTTATTAATATGAGGATAAGCTGCTGTAAAATTCAAGGCGGCCCACTTTTTGAGAGAAGAATCAGGAAATACATTTATATATATATATATATATATATATAATCTATATATATATATATATATATATATATATATATATATATATATATATTATTTTTGTCCGCACTGGAGAGGCGAGGTTCATTTGAAACCAAGCCAGCCTGATGTGATTGATTATGAATTATTTAGTTTTGATAGATGTTGGAGGCTTTAGATCCAGACCTCCTGGAAATGACTAATGTAATTCCAAAAATAAGAAGCCAAGTTAGATTTAATTTTTGTTTAAGTGAAATACTCGGCTCTTTAATACAAAATCGTGAGGACAGTTTTTTTTTTCTCCTCGTGTTAAAGTCCCAATTCCTTTATGCTTTATAGAAGAAATTCTCCCATGTCTCATTTGCTGTTTTTTACAAGTACCTTAATCTGTTCCTTTGGTGAAGTAGACCGCCTCCATAAGTGCTCCCTTGCATTAGGAGGTTTTTAATATTTCATTTTTTTTAGGTATTTGTTAGAGCCTAGCATACAAGAAAGTTGCTGTAGATCTGAAACCTAAAAATAAAGGAGTTTTAATCCATTCTGGTATTAGAAAACAGGCCTACTGCCTGGCAAGCCAAACTCAGTCTAAATAGCATGTCTTATAAGGCGTGACCTCCTTATAAAAGGAGGATTTTTTTTAAAGTGGCTAGTCGTTAAATCCTCCAAGTACTTGGTGTTTAGATTCATCATAAAACATATATTTAGTGGCTGGCTAAGATGATGTCTCATTTTCAGACTACAAACATGATTATTGTCTACACACAGAACACACAGGTGCTTGGACAGCTGACATGGTTTTCCTTTAAATTGACAACTTCCTTTAAACCCGACCCGCAACAGTGGTCACAATGTTGACAAACATACAGGTGCTTCATTAAGGGATGGGAGGGGTTGGGTCTCGGCTTTGATTGGTTATGGTTGGTTGTCAGGGACCGTCTTGTTAAATTGTAAAGAAACTCTAAAAACATTTGTTAGTTTCAGACTCTGGTCAGTTTACTTAACCGTCTGTCTGTCACACACATCTGAAGAAAGGTTAGATGAAACTTGTTAAGGACAGTCTAGCACAAGTCATTGAATCCGGGGTGTATGGAGACACTTTATATCCATCTTTCCGAATATATTTACAGTTGTCGTTTTTACATATTTATCTCCCTGTGTTTTTTTTGCTTGGTTGTCATGAAGCTTCTGCATTGGCAGCATTTGAGACTGAGAATGGTAATCTCTATCCTATCTACAGAGCACGGATAGCACATTGGTGTCCAGTGCCAATAGTGTGATGGGTTTGTTTAGTCTTTAAGCCAACAAAGTCATTTCAATTGTGACATAGGACCAACAAACCAATTGAACTTGTAACATACTGTAGGCATTCAGCAGTAACATGCCTGTGCAATAACTCTATGCCTCCCTACCTCCTGATATACTTTATTTATTTTTTAATGGAAATGCTGATTAGAAATTTCACAACAGAAGGGATGAACTCAGTATGGCAAATGACTATACTTGTTATAATCCTGTGGAATGCGTTGAAAGAAGGATTGTTGGTCATTAAGAGAGTGGATTTCAGTCATTTAGAATGGATAAAGATAGTGGACTCATTTTGAGAATCCTTGATGGCAGTTACTATTATTAATGTGGCAAGTTCATTAGTCATCCAAAAAAATGGTAACCGCAGAACGGACAAGGGAACTTCATAACCCATGGAAGCGCAAGACTACTGTTCACTGAAACAGAAAAGGTAAACTTGGATTACCTTGTCATAGGTGATTTATGATACACACACATTAAACTACTGCCCACAGTGGGATATGCAAATCTAAATGATGTACCGCCTCATAACTCATGAGTTATATGTAGATTGGCTATGGTTGTCTAATGACGTTATAAATGCCAAATAACTGTCATTTACTGCCCATTTATGTGTACATGATGCAGTACCTTTATCATTTCTACCCAATTAAATTTGATCAAATAGCCTTCAGTATACTCCTTAGCTGTTTGGCAGTCTTAAACAAACCAAGATCGTGTTCTTTAGTACCTGTGCAGTAAAATATAATAAAAGGCAGAATGAATTATAACAGATTGATGTGTAAAAAGCTCACTTACTCCAAGTTCAAATGAAAGTACCATTAATTATACATAGAAATCGAGCAGTCAACCAGTGGTACCCACTTAACCGTCTAAGAATGACATGAAACATTCTCAAAGTGTTCTACATTCTACCAGAATACTAACTGCAAGTGGAACAATGTGTACCCCAGTGTAAGAGGGATTACACTGTAGCCCAAAATCAGCTTGAACCCTTTGCCCGTTTCTGTTTCTGTTTTTCAATTTGATGGCATGTCACATTTTGTGAAAGATAGTCAAGTTGGAAGACCTCCTGAATTTGATTGATTTTAACATGGAATGACTCAAAGCATTTGATGAACTCGAATGTAAACCATCTCTTTAACATCTTTTTTTTTTTGTCGGAATGTGAATGTTTGCCACTGGTTTTTATCTTTATCAGGAGTCTTATGAAATGGTTCCAGAGCGAGTCATAATTTTACAGCTTGTTTAAAAATGCAAATATAATAGAAGCTAGTTTGGAGGAGGAGTTAATTAACTTATTTAAGCACTGTCTGAGATCAGAATTCCTGTGTGGCAGGGTGTTGCGGCTGAAAGTGTTCAGACAGCCTTTTAAAGAAAAGAACAGAAGAGGTCAGCAAGTGAAATGAGGATTAATAATGAGTGCTGGCTGTGTGTAAAAGCTAGACGCAGCCAGTGATTATTCTTTATCAGGAGGTATTGAAAGACTTTGCTTTACAATGAGGCTATAAGAAATGCGAGCAACAGGGAGTAAATTAAAGACCCTCTATGTACAGTGAAACGGATAACATGACAACTCAGCCAAGGTAAGTGATTGCCCCAAGATTCATTTAACAAAAGAAACCTATTTAAAACCAAGTGACCTCTTTAAATGGCAAGTGTATTTTAAAATGATTAATTATATATAGTTTTTTTTTTATTATTATTGCAGCCCCACAGTTTTATTGAAATGTAAATCATGTACTTCATTTCAATGCTCATGCAAATCAAATTGTGAATGCCCAAAGGTAGACTGTGGAATTGGGGAGTGTAGCAATGCATTCTACTGGAGTTACACAGCTTTCCTCTCCCTGCGGCATTACAGCAACCAACAAAACATTTACCAGTTCTAAAAACCCAGAAGGGCTGATAACTGGTTGCGCTAGTTAGTATTGTATTGTACAGTAGCATGTGCACGTGATTGAATCTTTATTGACAGCATCATTTTGTGCACTTCAAAGCTACACATTTGTAAATAAAATAAAAAATGGACCATTTATTATGTGTTGTTTCACAGAAATATAATAAAATGCAAAGGACAGCATGTTGTGCTCCCTTGATCACTTTTCTTTCCTTGGCATTCCATTCACAGCAGGTAAACTCTATTTCTGTGTTTGCACTCTTCATATGCCTTGGATTTTAAGAGCACAGTCATTCTGTGACATTGTCACAAGGGAGCTTATAATCATTTATGAAATAAAATCTACTTACAATGACTTTTGGATTTTAGCAACATAAGTCAATTCAAGTTGGGAGGGTTTACAGTGTACAACAGAGGTGCTGGTTCCCTCCCCAAACCCTTCCTGATTCGTGCTGTTTGTTTGCAATGTCTCTGCTTGTTGACTCAAGCTGGTCCCTGTGCATGGAGACTGGAGACGGGTGACAGGGTAACAGAGATGACAGCATCAGGGAAGCTGGGCTTAGGACCTGGACAAGGAAACTGAGGCATTTGAACAGTGAGATTAAAAAGGGGATTGATAATTGAACTGCTGTATGATACAGTAAAAACAACATACTCTATGCTGTATGAGAAATTATTTTATTGGTTTTTATGCTTCGTAAAATGTCACTACTAGCTTTAGATCTGGTTAGTCTGTAAAGTGTAGCCTATGCTAAGCTCACCATAGTACTTTTTTGTGATGTCTAAAGTAAAATATCATTAATAATGCCTGAGACATTGTGCTGCAACCCAGTACTAGAAAAATGCATTATGGGCTACACAAATGCACCTGTTTGTAACTAAATCTAATGGAGTGGAAACATAGCAGCTGTTAAACTGGTTTAAGCAGCTTTAATACTGCACAGTGATGTTCGGAATTTGGCAGTTCAATGAAGAGGGAAAGGGAATTATTATTACAATGTGTTGCAATCCTAGCCTGCAATCATTTTTCTATGCAAATGGACTTGTTGATCTGATGCTGCTGTGATTTACAGTAGAAGAGATGCACTGACCGTATCAGTTCAGGGCCAGTCGTCCAGTTTCTTCTGTTAGTTTAGCCCCTCTGCTATATCATTGTTGTGCCGTGAATCCGCATCAGCTGAACCACCAAGTGCTTTAAAGGATTCCTGTAACTCATAGCTACTGGATTGCTTGGGGTATAAGGATGTAAGTGTTAGTTCTATTAACCTAGCTGTGAGCTCAAACCCAAATGCTTGGTGTTGCAGAATTTGCATTGATCAAGCATTTAAAAGAGAAGAAAAAGATGCTTTGCACAATGGAGAATAAGTAGAACATTTTTATTTTCTTTTAAAACACTTTAGGATTCATTTAGAAATGCATCAATGAAAGCTGGTAGCACACTATCAGTCTGCTCATATTGAGAGACAAGGAGGTGTGGTGTTGCTTTAGTGTGCAAGCTGCTGGAGTTACAAGTTAGTTCCAGTTGGATGCACATCAGATATATTAGCTGACTTATCATCTGAAATGTATTGCACAGAATGATTTGCACCACAATGCCAGCCATAACCGTGATACAGTTTTAATGCAATTTAAAGACCTGGATCGATTCCCTGCTTTGTGTCAGATTTGGACTTTTTGTTCAATCCCCACCTTTACTGTCAGCAGGTTGCAGAGGTTGTGACTCAGTGGCTCAACCGAAACCATGCGAGTAGCCAAAAAATGAATACAGAATTAAACAGTACCTGCTTGCGCCTTCTGCCAGTCTAATTTTAAAGGAAACAGTACTTGATTTGTTTTTCGTTGCACTTAAACATTTTAGCAATTATCATAAAATATGTTTTTAACGGCAAGTGACGAGTGTTTAGTACTGTATATTGGTTTCCCTAAATACTGTAGATAATTGCCCCCTCTTAAAATAGGCAAATTATTTTAATAAGCAAGCCCACAAGGGCATTGGCATCCAAAAAAAAAAGTTGGCCCCCAGCATTGTGTGACAGCTGCCTTGACAGTCATCGTTGCCGAAACTCATTTGCAAAGGCCTGTGAAAGGAGGCGTTTTTATCATTTTGATCGACCCAGAGAAAAAAAAAATAGCAAACGCAAATGTAAGGTTCCGTTTTTCTAGGATAGTAGTAGCCTAAACATGTAGAAGTAGAGGTGATGAGATGCATGAATGCAGCGGGGGATACGTTCTCTCACATTGGAAATTGAATAAGATTCCCATTTCCATCGCACTTTGAGCCAAGGCAAGGTCTGTCACTACTTGAAAGCTTCCTGCCTAATGTAGCAGTTATAACAATTAATATTCTGCCCAGTGGATTGCACACAGCAAAAGCAATGTCTTTATTCACTTATCATGCATGTGATATTATTTTCCTGGTGGTATTGTGAAGGCCTTGGGAGATGCACCAATGCATTATACATTCATGAAGAATGAAAATGCTAGAGAAAGTATCTCCCTCTGCATTGACTGTATGCATGTAATTGCCTCTATTTCCATTTTTTATTTATAAATGCATTTTAAGTGTAGAATTTTGCAGTGTTGAAAGAACAGGTGACGGAACAGCAAAGAAGATATTTTTGTTTCTAATTTTGTATTTGCTAAAGAAGCTGGCACCCAAGCTGCTCTGAGGGAGTTTACAAAGGGTGGGTCAGTAAACCCTGAAGTGGTTGTAGGGAACAGTTATATTTTGGCCCAAGCAGCAGGACTGGTAGTACAGAAGCATTTTGTTATAGAGGAAATACCAGTATTTTGGAAGGTCAACATACCAATTGTGACGATGCAGCAGCTCTGCAGATGGTGGGAGTAAAGTACTGAAGGTATATAATGACCAGCAGGGCTTTTAAATAATTCAATCTACCAGGAACAAAACGGAAGCTTATAATTGCAACATTAGGATGGGCAGCAAGAATAGAACTGTGCGCACTAGAAAGATTTCACAACTGAAAGAATGGCAAGCTGATCCCATTTACATTGACCCAGGTGTCATCACTGATGGACAGTGGCGGTATTTGGATAAAAAAAACAACAAAAAAAAACGGTATTGTTTGTTTAGAGTTCAGCGACTCTGGAGTTAGTCTATGTCACACATTAATGTCCTGTCCTGTACTGTAAACCTGTTATACTCTTGGCTGGAAATTGATTCTAAAACATGGCTATTTATGACATCCCCTGAATTAGCTAACGTTACCTTTTTTTATATCTTGTATATCAGGAGGGGAGGGATAGATGAGTGCTGACTGTATGTACTACACGCGCTTTGAAATACTGAATTCCATTTTTATGCCTACAATAGATGTCTTTTTGCTTGCATTTGTGGATACTGGAAACTAGAGCAGGGATCTTTTTTGAACTGGAATGTATGAACTTCTTTGTAAAGCAGTCAACTAATCTTTAATGCTGGTTCATTCAGTATGAGCTTTGAAAGGGAAGACAGTACATTGATACAAATAGGAAATTAAGCTACATGGGTTATTCTGAGTATCCTTACTATTGAATATTGATTTAGGAGGTTTATTATAAAACCCCATTAACAAGGCAGTGCAACCAGGTTGGTTTCTTACTCCCTTTGGGAAATGCACCTTTTAAATAATTAAAGCTCAGTTGTCAGATGTGTATCCATACACATTTCTTTGTTTCATTGTTATAATGCCCCTTGCAATACTGATCATCACATTTTGGAACAGTATACTAAACAATAACCTTTTTTTGGTCTGCTGGATTAAAAAATTGACACAAAATGCACCAGTATTGTGTGAAGTGTTCAATATGATAGTACAATTTGAAGTGGTTGATTCAAGTCGTGACAGGGTTGCTAAAGGACTGTTCAATTTTCATTCTCTGCAAATGTGTACATTTTCGTAAAATTCAGACAAATGTACGGTAACCAATCTTTCATATTCCACTGTACATATCTCTTCAGTAGTGTTTCCGAGCTCTAGAGCTTTGCACCCTATTTTTGTCTGTTACAGAAATCTCCATTAGTGCTTTTTTCAATGTATGCCAGTATTTCAGTCAGTGCCCTAATGTACTGCCTAAAACACATCAACCTAGAATGCACTCAAACACAATGATACTGTGCTCTGCTGGCAGGTACCACCTCCCTTTACTGCAATAAATAGCAACATATTTCACTGTATTCAGTAGGGAGCAGTATAGCTGAGGCCTACCGTCTTCTTTGTACACTAAACCCGGCTGGCTTACCATAATGTGAGTGGAAGTAGAGAGGTGGAACGGGGGGGGGGGGGGGGGGGGGTAGTAATTAATTGTCAGCAAGGATCTCAAGAGTAAAATTAGTGTCTCGGGATAAGGCTTTCTGTTTTTTTTCATTTCCTGAAACTGCATTATCTACAGTTCACCTCTTTATACTCTAAAGCTGATTTAATGTGGGGCTACAATTAAGAACAATACCAGCTAGATACTTAATTAACTGGTAAATTTACAACTCGGCATTCAAATATAAACATGTCGTTTTGTATGTCTCAATGCTTGTGGGAGGGTGTGTGGGGAGGTTGGGTTGAGAGCTAGGAGAAACCAGGATAATTGCTGTATCTGAAAACAAAATTTGGCAGATAATTTGCTGAAAAATGCTATTTGTACTTGTTGTTTATTTATTAGTCGTAAATGCGACTAGCACCCTCAAGACAAATTTGAGGTCAGTAGTAATGACACCTAGAAATTTGCCAGTGGTAGCAAATTAGTTCATACTGGCATTGATACCAATCTCAGAATCCTGATCTCTTCGGCCACTGCGATTTAGTTCCTGAAAAGCCCCTTACTGGACTTCTGGGTGGTTGAAGATACTCGGCCTGTGGGCTCGTGCCTCACACCCAGGCATGCGTAAGATATCTCTTACTGCACACCCTGTCATGGGTTATTGCTTACATCCAGCATCAATCTCTACTTTACAAGGGGCTATTTAACAGCTGAACCATAATATTTGAAGTGCTACTGTAACTCTTCAATGTTGTATCAGCTAAGTATATACAATTGTGGCCAAACGTTTGCATCAGTTAGAGGTTTACGATTTGAGACCTAATCTAAAAAAGAAACTATATGAACATAATTTAGATATTTTATTGAACATCATACAATCAAAGAAACTACTAAATAATATCATAAGTCCACACTATTTCATGCTAGATTTTAAGATGTCAGTATATGGAAAAACTACAAAGTGGAATGTAATTCAATATGTTAACGTAACATTGTTCAGCAGGTTTCATTCAACTTTATGAAGCAAAATTGGTTATAATTCTATAAGGTGATACAAAACCTTTGGCCATAGCTGTATTCATTTAACAACAAACAGTTATTAGAGGGGGTGGGGAAACCACAAAAAATCACAATTTTTTGTTTTAAAACATGATGAGCTTCGAGGGAACATGCTAAAATGTATTTAAACTGGCATTTAGACCCAGCTAAGAAAGCAAACCTTATCCAGTCATAACTGTGTTGCTGTCGGGAAGAATACTCTGAATATAAAAATATCCCTCTTTTTTGTTATTTATGTTACTTTAAATCTTTGCTACAATTATGGCACTTTTATCACCAGGAATGTCAACATATACTGTACTGAGATCCTGCTCCTGTGATTTTTTTTATTTTTTTGGTGATGTTGCAGTCACATTTTCTAAAGCTCCAACAGTGACTGCAAAATTTAAAAGGAGAAACACGTAGCCTAGAAACACATGAAGGTTCTATTTTAATACGCCCCAGATGTGGTGTAAAATATACTTTCCTAAATCAGTAAAATTAAAAAAAAGTCATCTGTCAGCTAGAATGTGTCTCCTCCCGAGCCTCCTTAAAGCTGTACTGTAAAATGCATGAACTGCTTCTGTACCAGCAGCACACTGCCATAGTCATGAAGCAATGAACACCAGTCCGCATTGTACTGTACTGTAGATCAGAATATCAGGCGCCTTCTCTAAATTGCAGCCAGTAAATACTGATATATTATTATTATTATTTATTTCTTAGCAGACGCCCTTATCCAGGGCGACTTACAATCGTAAGCAAATACATTAAGTGTTACAATACAAGTAATACAATAAGAGCAAGAAATACAATAACTGATATAGGCATCCAAACTGTACATGCTGGTATTGTAGAGGAAATGTTTGTTCAAAAATGAGTTTACCTGTATTTATAAATTACAATAAAAAAATAAAATATTTACTTAGATGCGTACTGGATTCCTTTGTTGCATTGGAAAGTAAAGTACTAAATATTTCTGTAATTTTATGAATTTATCAAGCACACCCCCCTGCCCTCAGTACTCAATGCTGCATTGCTTTTCCTGGTGGAGAATTCAAATACCAGTGCCTCATAGTGACATCTGTTGGAAGTCAGACCGACAGTTATCTTTAAAAGTGCTTAATCGAGGGAACCTTGTTCTGTTTTAGGAATCAAAAAGATGAAATGTTTTAACTGTTGTTAAAGCACTAGTGAAGTCTTTTCTTCATGTGCTGCAGGACTGTGATAGTAGGTCATTTTAGCAACTGGAACATAATGAATACAGGTGTGTTAGACACTGCTCTCCAGGATCCTTTAAGACAATAAAAACTGATTCACATCAGTTTCAGGCTCTTTTGTATCCATTGAAGAAACATTAACTAAGGGGCTGTGGATTTTACACTGTTAGGCAATAACCATGCCCTCAGGTTTTGCACGCAGGCACTGTGGTGCTGAAGTACAGCTGATAAGCTTTAAGAAAAGAAAGGCTTGGTATGAGGCGGGGATAATAACAATTACATTATAACGTTGCTTAACTATTTAAACCGTGTAGGTCAATCTCTTTATTTTACCGGGAGATACAAAATAATTCAACATTAGGAGTAAAAGTGAAATTATCAGCCGCTAATCAGGAATTAACAGCATTAAAATTAAAATGCTGAATACCATTACTTATGTACAGTATTGTGAATAAAACACTCAAATAATAATTATTTCCTAATTTTCTTTTTGTGTTGGTGTATGAGCCTGTTACTATAGCTAATCGGTCATTGTAGCAGATTGTCTGACTGGTGTGCTGGTAACTTCATGGCATTTAGGCTAACATTTCATTCAAATGATCTGATTTAAAATGTTTTATTGCAGCTCTAAGGGTTTGGGAGTAAGAACACCCACATTGCTTTGGAGTGGGATGGTGTGAAGTCAGGACAAAGTAGCTAACAAGCTAACCCCTAAGAAAGTTCAGCCAGAAATGCTATGTCACTCCCTGAAAACAGGTTTGACAGAGGCTAGGTATTTACTACAACTGGCCTGGTATTGTGGATGCTTGCAGCTCTGTAGGTTAATGAAGCCAACATCAGTTTTAATAATATACTGTACATTAGTAACATTGAAATTTAGCGCTTGAAGGATCTTCATGAAAAGACTTCATGGTTTTCCTGTACCATCCTTTGTATCTCAGCGGAAAGTTCAAATAAAACATCCCAGAAGGTGTTGAGTAGGGAAACTCATGATACACAATCACAGGTGTAATAACTTGCGTATGATTTCTGTTGTTCTCCTGCTAATAGGATGAGCTACAATTGTGTCACTGTTGTGTCGTCTCTCTTTCCTGACAGTAATGCAATCTCTTCTGTCTTCTTCTTCGAGAAAGGGCATGTGCTCAGCTCATGGGTTCGAGCTGTCATTCCATGCCGTTTTCTGCAACAGACAGTAATAAATATTCATGACAGCCGTCTTCCATCCTGGTGCTCTTTGTATATGCCTAACTGATGCAGTTACTATGGAGTGTGATCTGTACGCACAGCCCTGAGTAGGAGTGTCTCTGAGGAGCTTAAGCTTTATGTCTGAGCCTGTGGACTGAACAAAATAAAACACAGCATGAGGTCTCTGGTAATGCACGGCATTTCTGGGTCATAGTGTTTTACAGTACAATGTCATTCTTGCAATGCCTGCATTGGCTCCAGTATGTCGGTTTAACAATAGTAAATGAATGCATTTGAATGATTTTTAGGGTTTTTTTGATGGGTGAGTGGGTAGTGGCTATGGGGATTGAGCTTCATGGGTATTCTAAATTGCCGCAGTGTTTCTTTTTGTGGGCTGGTGTTACAAACTTGTTTCCTGAGATGACAGCAATGCAGAAATGCGGCTGCAGGTAATGGCTTTTCACAGACCTCAGTGTTTGCTGTTAAATTATTCAGTGATTGTAGATGATAAGGAAAAAGGATGTGCTCCTTTAGAATTTTCTTTTTTTCTTTTTTTTTCTCCAAGATAACCTTTTGCAGTCTGTCTGATTTTATTCAGATGCAAAGCTGACCCATTGCTGCTCATGACTTCAGTAAAAAAATATATAATTCACAGTACCATAGTGTTCCTAAAGTGTCTTATTTGAAATATAACAAATCCATTACATTCTCAGGAATTTGGCCACTTTTGTTCACATTCAAGAGGTAGTTTCATTCAGTTCAATACTGAGGTCTCCTTTTAATTTGTATGAGTCTCTAGGGCTTTGTTTCCATTGAATGTGTTGTGCTTCTGTACAATTCTTAAAAAAATTACCCCATATATAGAATGACCTAGCAGTCAGTCATGCTGTAGTAACCCTGTTTAAATTGAATGAAACAGAACAAAGTGTGTGTGTGTGCGTGTTTTCAAAAATAAACAAATAAAAACATCAACTAAGTGCATTGTATAACATGTAAAACAATAATAATTAGCTTACGTTTCAACAAAGCCTTGCCAAGTGCTGCAGTAATGTTATTATTTTATTTATTAATATAAAACTTCATATTCGGTAATCCTGACCTTTCCAGTTTATCAACATGCCTATTTTGGTACCCCTGTAATTCCTGTTAGGTGAGTTAATGGCTTAGTTAAATATCACCTTTCAACCTCATCTTTAAGTTTCCCCTGGAGGGTTGGTTTCCTGTTTTTTCCAAGCTCCATTTTAAACTGCATATGTCCCCGTCCCAAGAACCTGTACCTCCTGAACAACAGAATGAAGGAATGGAGAAGGCTTTGCATAGTGTACTCCAGTCTGGGGTGCCCAGTTCCTCGTAATAAAACGTGGACCCACGTGATCAGTGATGTTATTGGTTCATAGGAGGCTTGTAAAACTTGCATCAGTATGTCATTGTCTTTTTCTGATTGGTTAAGAAATGGTGTAACAGTGCGCACGTGTATTCGATCTTTGGTTCTGTTATGACCTGTGTTTAGGGAAAATGCAATACCCAACTGTTCGACCGTATTGAATAATATCTTTGTTGAAATCTACAATGGAGTTTGGAATCACAATAATTATTTATACTGACGGATGCATGAAGGAAAAAAGAACACTAACTTCTAACTAACTTTTATTTTACAACAACACCAGGTTTAATAAGTACAATGAAATGATGAACTACTTTCGGGCCTGGATGGAGGTTTCATTGGTTCACTTAAACAATTTATGTTACAGGGTGTAGCAGAGGTCAAACAAACACTGTCGCTAATCAGGAGTCCTGAATCGCTTTGCTTCTTGTGTCCACCAAAGAGCATCAGGCTGTCCTCTGTTTGTATGAAAGGTGTGTGGATATCCATGCATTGATTTCTCAATATGATTTCTAGTGGGTCACTTGAACACACAGTTGAAAGGGCTTGCGCTACAGTCTCTTCCTCCTGAAGAAGGCTGTTCAAGCTGCTTCAGAGGAAGTTCATTTTGGTTATTGATTTTTAAGAAATCTCAGATTTTAATTGAGGCAGGTAATGTAATAAAACAGCTATTACAGTACTGCTGCAGATGGAAATGCGCCTTTTGAAAGTACAATACATTAATATTATTTCTGTGAAAGGTTTCTAATACTGTTTTTTACCCCTTTTAAAAAATGTTTCTAATTTGATGGCATCCGGGGGAAGTGGCTTGATTTAAAAAAAAAAACATTCTTGTCCAATTAAGTATTACTGTATTTTCAGAAGTCCTTTTCAGAAGATCTGCCAGCAAAAAAAATAATGAAGAAAAACTGAAATGCAGTTATACGACACACCACAATATTCTCAGTGTTAAAAACAAACTAATACAGAACATTCTGTCAGATAGATTTTGTGCAGAACAAAACCATGCCACACCAACACTGCTCTAAAGTTCAAGTGCACTCCTGTTGCTGTGTATTATATCATTCAGATGTTTTACCTGGCCCCTAAAACTGCATCTGACTACCAAAAAAATGATGGCTAGGAGCTAGAGTAGGAATCCTATCGAGAGATCCTGTGTGTTTGATGTTCAGCATGTTGCAGTATGTGGAATGTGATTCCATGGTTAAAATACATGGAGAAGGCAAGGCATGTCTATTTTATGTATTAATTTATTTATTTTTAATTGGGACCACCGTCCTTGAAGGTTGGGTGGGAGAAATCAATAAAACAACAAATAAAATAAAATAAAAATACGCCAAAGAACTTTTGAGAGTGACCTATAAACATGCGATACTGAACATCCCCTTGTACTGTAACTTGAGCAGGCCTCTGGCACTGTGAAATCAGTACATGGTTTGCAAGGGGTACAGTGACAGCTGTTAGGTCTTTTTGTTTGTTGTCAATTTTGCCTTAGTCATCGTGAAGTGGTATATGAACCCTTGATTCAGTCCTACAGAAAGATGTCGGCAGCTGTTTCAGCTGCAGCCCGAGTGCTTTTAGAAATGTGCTACTGTATCTGTATCCGGTTCCAGTGATCTGCACTCCTTGTGTTTGCAGCTGTTATTGATGAAGTTCACACTGCTGTCTAGACTGCTGTGTCGAAGCTGCTCTGGGGGCGTGGAATCAGTTTTTGTGAACGGAGCCTATACGAACTCTGGGATAAGATTATGGTTCAGATACAGCCATCTTTACCATCCACAAAGCAGAAATCACCTCTAGCTTCCATCTCATTCCAAGAAATTCAGTACAACCTACCACCTGAAGTCATGCTGGGTCAGCGCACATTTTTTTTCTTGTCAGACTTACCAACTGCTTTTCAGTTGTCTACCAGGTGGCTTTCCTCTTAGACTAAACTTAAAACTTTCATATGACTGCTGAATCCTATCTCAGTAAGGGTGTTGTATTCCAGTACTGGTTAAACTTTTCCTAAAAATAAGACCGAGAGTGGATTGCATGGTTCAGATAATCGCAGCAATAGAAAAGTAAGCAGATTGATTATACTGAACATTAGGTCAATAATCTTGTATTACTTCATGGAACAGTAATAACACACTGATTTGAAAATCAATACAATTCTGTATAACAGTCTGTGTCTTTAATCATTTGAATGTGAAGATGGCAAAGTAATGTTTTGGTGTAATATAAATGACCACATTTTCAGTTCAGCATGTGAAATGAGCAATTTATTATTTTTATTTTATTTTTTACATTTGTCATCCAAATGGCAACAAAACTCTTATCGGGACAATAAATTAGGAAAATACAAAATAGACCTGCATAAACAAAGAATATACAGAGGGTTATCTTGTATTGTGATGGTTTACATATATTAAATCACAGACAGTAACACTACAGTACCTATCACATACAGTGTGCCTATTTATTATCAGACTTGCTTTATATCTGTTTTAATTAAATGCCATTGAAACACAGCCTGACCAAAGTATTTGAGCGCAATCTGGGCAAAATATCCTCCTAGTCATCGATAACGTGTCGGTGGAACAGCAGTCTTTATTAATGGTAGTGCACTGTTCCAGACACTGCCTGCACTTTATTTATCATCACTCATGTAATGGTTTATGAAATAATGGTAGTTTATTGATGTACAATAATCTTTTCTTTTCCAGTTGGGAAGACTTCATTGATCACCAGGTTCATGTACGACAGTTTTGACAACACCTACCAGGTAAGGACGTTTCTTTGCTTTTGTTCTATACCCTTCACAGTGTGTTGCATGGTAGTGAAATGACTTTTACTAAAGCTAAGCTTTCCCACAATGATGTTAAGATTGAAATAATGATATTACTGTGTTGGTTAATTGCAGCCTTCCACTGTTAAGCTTTCAGTCGGCTGTTAGTAGGTAGTTTCAGCTGTAGGGACATCAGTTTAAATCTGCTTTCTAATTAGTCGCTCTGAAAGCCAGAAACTGTAGACACGCCTCTGCCTGCATCACTAAAAGGTTAGGAATGAAGGGTTCCTTACAGAAAATCACCTCTCCTATTCAAGGTGGTTTCATTGTATTGATCTTACTAAAAATGTATAGGAAATGCATGCAGATCTGCCAGTTGATATTTACGCAGTGGTCTCCTAATAAGCTTCAAAATGACAGTATGTAAAATCCTGGGATGCTGCACCGTTAAATCAGCCAGAAAGGTGCCGGTTTAAATGATTTTACTGTGCAAGCTAATTTGGTTGGCATTTATCCTCTTGACATTTACAGGCTGGGAAAGAGTCCCCACATTGCCAATAGCATTTTCAGTTTGGGCACTCTTAACTTTTGCCCTTTAACCTGTTATTCTGACCTTTTTGGGAAGCTGTTGTTTTTCATTTTGTACTGAAGCTAGAATTTGAGTTTTTAAAGGAATCCCCCTCTCAACACTCACCCTCTCAAAAATCTCTTGTCTTTTATACTACACTGGACTATTGAGAGAGGTTGGTAGATACAGGGACTGATTCATCAGACACACATTCTTGTGCACATCAGGTCAGACCAGGGTCAAATGTAGCTGGTGCTGAATGTTTTGTTTTTTCGTGTATGAAAAAAAACATATACTGAATTAATGTACTACTACCAGTGCAACAAGTCACCCAACATTTCTGGAGCAAAGTAAGTTTTATGGGTGATTCGCCAAATATTTTGGTCACAAATGTATATGGCTTTACAGTATTTTGTTTAAATATAGCTGATACCGCATAAGTAAATTAACTAAATAACATAAATAATAAAACAGAAAATGTTTTTGAAGTTCATACCGCAAGTTTTTTTTTCTTTCTTTTGTAGTATGTTTTGTAATTCATTTTCTGTTAAATCACAGAATTGCCGTTCAGCAGTTTTTTTCATTCAGCCATTTTATGATGTTGTTTTGGAGTGGAGGTGGAGGGCGTTCCTTTGAAAAGTGGCGGGACTGACAGTGATGTGAACCAATCACATGACAGACAGACTATTGCCCGGTGGTGTAAGGATGTGAGGGCAATAGTTAAAACCTTTTTTGTTTCTATGATGAGGTTTTAACCAGTCACTGGCCAGAATTTCCAAGCACTATTTCCAAGAATAAGTAATATGAATGAATGAGAGGTTTTTAGCATGATTGTGAATGTTCCCTCAATTGTTTTTGTAAGTCACATTTCACAGCCCACAGCTTTGCCTTCTAAGATAAATTGTTTAAAAACGTTCTGACAAAGCAGTGGTCTGTCCCAGGACTGCCAGTCTTGGATGTTGGGGTTAAAACATTCAATGACAAACGTTTCGAGTAGAAGTCTTTCTCAATGCCTTTTGAATTTCTTTTAGTATTACTACATGTACCTCGATTTTGAGTGTTTGCTAGTTATGGATTCATAATGTAGAGACAATTATACTCTGATCAACAAGACAGGAGCCTGAGTTTGGTAAAAATGGTCAACAAATATCTCAACTAGTAAATATTCTGTATTTTTTCGTCATTCCCAATACATGTTGGAGATTATTGTGTATGTCACACAGAACATCTGCACTTCTGTCTAGACTGCATATTATATTTAATACCAATTTGCCTTTTTTTTTCTTTCAGGCAACAATAGGAATAGATTTTTTGTCAAAAACCATGTACCTGGAAGACAGAACAGTAAGTGGCATTAACTGCTCTTCTAAATGTCACAGGCATTTCCAGATGTGTGCGACTGCTTCTGCTATATAAATATGAAACGCCTGCATAGCTACGATTACATTTTGTCTGATAAATGGATGGTAATCTGCACTGTTGCTGTGTTTAAAGCCTGCTGTTTAGCTGTGACTAAATAATGAATAATCCTCCCCCAGATTGTCTACTCCACTATCCCATTATCCACTATCCCATTAGTTTGTTTTGTCGTTCACTGTTGTAAGTGTGAATGGATTGTCCTCACCCCCCCACCCTCCAAACCTATTTTTACAGCAAATCTTCTTAAACCGGTTCCTACTTCCCTACCGCTTTTAACTTTTTTTATTTACTTATCATATAGATATATTATTTAAAGCCACATATACCATTCTGACTTGCATTTTAAAACCCTGCATGCAGTTTTTATTTTGATTTCTTTCTTTTTCTTTCTTTCTTTCTTTCTTTCTTTCTTTCTTTCTTTCTTTCTCTCTCTGGCCCCTTTTCTTTCTCTTCCTCTCAGTGCAATTAAGAACTATTGACATGATCATGAAATAAGATCACAGGAAACCAATGAATAACAACTATACAAAAAAAATCAAGTTAGATGTCAATTGGTTATCTAATAATAGAATGTTAAAAAAACAAACAAAAAAAAAACTCCCTTGCTCCGTCTCTTCCTCTCTCTCTCCAGCTCCCTCTTTCCTGCCTTTTTACTCTCACACTTACTCTATCTCTTTCATGGAGTTTTGTTGCCATTGTTATTATTTTTCGTTTTTTTTGGTTCTTTATATTTTTTCCACATCCCACAGATCAGGTTGCAGCTCTGGGACACTGCGGGTCAGGAGCGCTTTCGTAGCCTCATTCCCAGTTACATCCGTGATTCAGCCGCAGCTGTAGTAGTTTACGATATTACAAGTAGGTATCTCTTTGCCCTGGGTGAGACCGTTTCTTATCCCTGCCTGTTTTTTCTTGCTGTTGTCTGCCTGGTTTGCTAGGTGCGGTTGCAGTTATGGGACACAGCAGGGCAGGAACGGTTCAGGAGCTTGATTCCTAGCTACATTCGTGACTCCACTGTTGCAGTTGTTGTCTTTGATATAACAAGTGAGTGGGGCCCCTTTTGCTGTTCTAACAATTTGGCTTCAGGTTGGCATGTGTTCACCTCCCTGTATCTCCTTTTATTTTTTTGATGGCCCAGAACTATAAGCTGTGTCTCCTATCAGTCATTTAAAATGACATTTAGAGGTTACCGGTATGTACTGTATTTTGCAAGTCCACTGCAAACAAATTGGAAACAACTGAAAAAAAAACTTTATTGATACAAGTCAAGTCTACTTTGTATGAATAAAGGGTTTGTGGTTTTTTTTTTTTCCTCATTATTACTGTTGTGCCTATTATCCTACTCTACAGCAAGCCTTCAAGGTTCATTTCAAATTAAAATCTACACTGAAGTTTACTTTTTGTAAATCAGCAATTTAGCATGAATAAGCATAACTAGGTTTTTAATCACACTGTCAGATTCATAGACAGGATTAGCATAGAAAGTGTAGAGTGTTCGTTTATAAAGACTTTGTAAAGGACTTCACTATAGATTCAAAGATTTGTTTTAAAATTGTCCTTTTTATAATCTGAAACTTCTAGTAATAACTGAACCACAAAGTTTCAAAGGTTTTTTTTACACCTATTTTGAGTTGCTGTTTTGACACAGTATTTTGCTTTTTATTGCATTGTCTATACCTTTTTCCTCCCTAAGAATTTGTTGTATAACCAATATGGTATGAATTAGATTATAATACATTTACAGTAATCCCATCAAAAATACAAATCTAGTAAAGGCCTCTAGTATATTGAGGTTGTCATTTTAATGCTAAAATGAAACGCAGCTTTAGGTGGGTTTGCCGTGTTTGTGAGCTGCATGGTGTTACCATTGGTCTCTGTTTGCATGGATTCTATGATTTTTAATAAACTACTTTAAATCAGATGGCTGTTTAATTAAAACCATGTCAGAATAGCAAAAAACATTTGTCATTTTAATAGACTGCCTTATTAGATACATTTTATGCAATTCAGTAATTGCCTTTATTTCCTGGGGCAAGATGTCTTTCTGCAGAATAGGAAACAGAAATGGAACTGCAAGAAATACAACAGGAATCCAGAGGCACCTAAATAGTTTAAAACTCTTTGAAAATATCATTTTGTGTCTTGAATAAGCAAATAGAAGATTCATGACAAATTCCCATATTATACAGGTGGATTTATAACATTTTTTTTGTGTCGGACGCAGCCTTTTTTATTTTTTTTTATTATGTGTTAAGTGTCCAATCTGAAGTCCTTGGTCTCAATGTGCAGTGATTGCTCATGGTGATAAACTTTTCTAATTGCCTAATGCTGACATTGAAAGAATGAAAAAGGATTGTAATGTTTGTAAAATCTGTCCACAGTCTCCACAAAACTTTGAAGCATGGACAGGTTTTTATTAAATAAATTAAGACAAACAGTCGTGATACAATTCAAGTTTATACACTATTTGGTAGCCTACAAATACATCACATGCTCAATTCCAAAAGATGAAAAGCATACCAATTACAAAAAAGGTTTCCATTGTAAGCATAGTTTACAATACTAGCTAAACCATATACAGTAAAAACTAATTGTATTACTTTTATGTATGGTAGGGTTTTTTTGGTTGTTGTACTGGAATAGAAATGTGATAGCAACAGGAAACAATGTCGAAGATTACTGTCTTTGCCGACAGTAGTTGGTATTCTGATAACAGCAGTTTGCTGAAGCAGCTACTCTGTGCCACTGGTAGCTGTTTCTAATTCTGAATTTTTATACCTACATCTCAAGTTAAGCAGCAACTAAAAATAAATGGGGTTTTTTTTCTGATTTGATAATACCGCGCTACAATGTTTATAAGTGTATTTTCAATTCAGTAAATATTCAGTAGAATATATGGACCACTTTGGGACTAACTTGTGGTTTAAATACTGATATCTGTTAGTTTTATACTTAAATATGTTTGTATTGCCAAAAGATCAGTGAAACGTGATTCTGCCAAATTTGCCTGTCAATGGAATTAATATTTAAGCTTTATTAAACAATAGACTTCATTAAACTTTTAGACATTCATGTTATTTTATTTTTATTATTATGTTGTGCTTTATTGTAATCAGATTATTACCCTTATATTACCATGTATAGTGTCTAGTAAATGGTTACTGTATTAAAGTATTTGCAGCTTCAGGTCTGATGTTGAAGTGACTTGCTAAAAACTGCAGTGGGTATTATAAAGGGCTAATTGTCTTGCTGTTGCGCAGGCATGGCAGCATTCCATGTTGACTAAAGCTACCCTGTGTATAAATATAAAGAATCCTTGAGAGTATTAAAACCAACTGCAAGGTGAATCATGTCTTTCATTAGTAAAATTGAACAATCGTGCTGTGTTTGTATTTACAGATCTAGGTGTCATTTCTCTGAGGAGCTTTGATATATTTACCTTCTTGTAATAGCTGTGTAACTTCAGTCATTTACAGAGTGATAAAGGTGTGAAATCTTGGCTGACCGCTTTTTTTTTTTTTTTTTTTAAGAGTAAAAAGGTCAATTTATGAAATCAGGCTACAAAACGTACGAGAGAATCTCGCCATGTTAATAATAGGGTGTCTATCAGAGCAGAAACTTAATGAAGCTTGTTTTCTGTCAGATGTTAACTCTTTCCAACAAACAACAAAATGGATTGACGATGTCAGAACGGAGAGAGGAAGTGATGTTATCATCATGCTGGTGGGGAATAAGACGGATCTTGCAGACAAAAGGTACAAGTTCACTCGTTGCTGGCTGTAAATGCATGTAGATTTACAAGCACCTCTCAGTCCCAACAGAAGTTCCCAATCACTCTGCTTTGTTTTGGCAACAGAATATTGTCCCCCATGGTTTAGATCAATTGAACCCTACTACTAGTTTGTATTAGATTCAAATGTATATGTTAAACCTGCCGGGAAAATGTTCTCTTCTCCAGAGAGAAACATTTTTTTCTCAAATGCATGCATGTGTTTCTTTATAGGTATGTGCCTGTTGTGTTCTTTTGATCAAAACTCTGGTTATTTAAACCAGCAGTTTTCAGTGCTGCTCTAGAATAATAATGAGGAGCCTGTCCAAGTCTGTTCCAAGTCACTGGTTCATTTGAAATAGAAGAGCTTAAACATTTGGATAATGTCTGCTCCTCTCTTGTTACTAAGCAAGCTTCACATTTAATTCACAGTTTTCCAGACTTGTGACGTTAACTGTACATACCACATGCATTATGAAGTTATGTGTCATAATGCTGCATCACCCACACACAACTATAACCATGATTCTTCTCTGGCAACATGGTTGTCAAATTCCCTGCTAGATTTTTTTTCTTTGTAGTCTTGATTGACATTTAAGAGTTTAGACACTACCATTTAAACACATTTTTGAAATCCTGCATTGTATAAAGCTACCACTATGGCTTCCAGTTGCATCAAATCCATTGATAGATGAAATGGTAGCCGTATCAGTCCGGAGATGATGGACAAAGAGAAAGTGTGGTAACTTTTATTGGACTAACTGAACAATAATTAATCAGAAGGTTTTTAAGACCTCAAAGGTCTCTTTTTCAGGTGAAAGTCTGTATGCATCAATATAGAGATAACATAAAGAGATGTAATACATTATCTTGTGGAAAACGGGAGTCGGACGGCTGACCTTTTAATAAAGGTCATTACAAATCTCAACAGAATTGTAATCTTTTATAAGCTGTTTCATGTTTTTCTCCAGTTAGTGTCTGAAAAAAAGGTTTATTTTTACAACCTGTAAGATTACCTAATTGGCACTTTATTCTTTAAATTTGTTATTAGTTTAAACATTTGGGCACTATTTCATTTCTGTGTACGTGTGAAAGCGTGCTAATGAGGTCATCAGGCAGTGAATTATCTTTGGTTCCAGTTGATTGAATAGCCATGTATTTCATGTATTTCTGTATGTAATTATTTTTATTTAGATAAGATCCACATTTTATGTACACTCTTTCTCCACCTAAACTAGTTTTATAAAGAAAATAATGAAGTCTGCAATGTGTAAGGCTAAATATAGTACCTCATTGATAGCAGAAAGAACATTTTCATTCCCACCATGAATCTCTTTTTTTTTTTTGTGCTTGTTTCTCCATCTGTGTTGCACTTTTTAACATTCTGTTTGCTACAGGCAAGTATCTATCGAGGAGGGGGAGAGGAAAGCCAAAGAGCTGAATGTAATGTTTATTGAAACTAGTGCTAAAGCAGGATACAATGTAAAACAGGTAAGTCTGGAAGGAACCGTTTGCACTGTGAATTCTGTTTGCTGCTGGAGTATGTTTTTACTATACAGAGAAAGCAAAAGAAATGTTAAAGCTCCAAATACTATCCAGCGTTACGTACAGATGTAGCCTAAGCATCACACAGAAGACACAGTGTGGGGGGGGGTTAGGTTTTCTTTGGTTTATGTTTTGGGGGGGGGGGGGTGTTTTCTGTTGTCTTGCCATCCGTACCACTGAAGAGGGAGAGCAGAGAACCAAAGAACCGAATGTTCTGTGTACTGAAACATGTCCAAAGACAGCCTACAGTGGGAAGCAGGTAGAGCGTGCTGTTTTAGGGTGGGACAGGATCGCAGTCTGATGATTTAGGATGATAAATGACGCACATTGGATCATTGATATCAAATCACAACAACAAGCATTCTTGCATTATGTGACTTTGTCATAGTGGTATGACAACCACTGAATCCAAGAAACTAACCACAATCCAGTCATTTCCAAATGCTTCAGAACATGCTCATATGGAGGTGCATTTAACTGCCCTGTCTGGTAAAGTAAACATTTCAGAATTACAATGCTTTCCGGCGTTTCTGTTTGGTATTGTATTCCTGTCTTGCAGAATGCTTGGAATTGCAGCTATCGTTAGCTGGGCTGTACTTTTTGAGAACTAAGCTGCTGCTCTTTCTTTCATTTTTAAAAGACTTCTAAATTGTGTGCAAAAGAATGTTACCCAATTCAATTCTTTAAAACGAACACATTCCAGTGCAGTTGTTTTGCCATTTCTCTTTGCGATTGGGTCACTTTGTTTTGTGAAGGAAAGCATTTTGTAAAGGAAAGGATAAATAAGAGTCAGCAGCCTAAGGATGGCAGTTTTTTTTCTTCTTTTTACAGTCCATATGCACACATTCTAAGCAAAAGTAGATTTGTATTGATCAATCTACTTTTACATTGATGCATATTCTATGGAATCCACCTGCGTTATTTTTAGTATGAATACATGTTTTCTTTTTGTTGTAATTTAAGTGAAACCTGGAATAGCCCTTAAAAGGAACCATGCAAATGTACAGAAAATGTGTATTTCTAATCTATAATTAGGAAGAAGGAAATAATGTATTTCTAACCTATAATTCACCAAATTGTTTCAAAAACACTGAATGAACTATTTATTTTATATCATTCAAAGGGTTCATTTTATGAACAGAGTGGAATTGTTAGAACCACAAGGAAACGTGTGCGCTGCCTTGAAATGAGACTTGTCTTGTTTCACTGAAGATCTGAATAAAGCTTAATCTATTGAGTTTAGGTCTGGAAGTTTAGAAAAAAAAGACTCAATGTTCATGACACAAGAAACTAGTGTTGTGGATGTTAAGCAGTTCTTTATTGGGGCTGTTTTTTGTATTGCTCTATGCAAAATAGTTGCAAGTTTAGGATGCAGATTTTTAGCTGTACAATTGTGGTGAATGACTGTAAGGTTTGCCACTTACATGGCAACCATATATCCTGTAAATCAGGTTTTTGAAACCTATGCAGTACAACACGTTTTATAAAACTGTCTGGAATCCTAAGGTGCTTTAACCACCTCATTGCACCACTGTATTAAAGGTACAGGTTGTGAGAAGAAAAAGCAGTCGTTGGTATCAAATCAGTGATCACTAAAATGAAGTGTAAAATAATGCAAGGGTTTGTTGTCAGATGTTTTGTCAACTTTTATTTCCTGACTCCCGTCTCACTTTTCTTCTAGCTTTTCCGACGTGTAGCAGCTGCCTTGCCTGGGATGGAAAGCACACAGGACAAGAGCAGAGAAGACAGTATCCTTTCAGCAGTCTCTTAACGAGGCAACCACTATTGCTTTCCTTTGCATTTCGATACGAACTAGCACATATGGAGCTGTTTTTGTTGCTGTATTACAACCTTATGAGCATGGTTTGCAGGTGGGCTGTAGGTAGGGTTGCCCCCTTTTCCACAGACCAAAAACTGACATATTTCTCAATTAGCCTCGGTCAAGCACCATACACCAGATCTTGATAAAAAATCAATAAAATCATACTGTTGGTATTTTTTAGCAATCGGCATTGCAGGCCATAGTGTTAGTGGATACAGTAACGTAATTCCTGCCTGGCTGCACATTTCCCTAGTATCATGTACATTACTGTGTCACACCACTGAAAAATTACAGAAAAACTCAATCAATCATACTTTCTATCTACGGTACCCGCGTATGCTCTTATGTAGTGTATTATACAGTACATTACTTTTAATGGACAGAAAATCTCTCATACAGATATAAATAATTGTGTTTTGTATTTTTTGAAAAATAAAATAATTAACCTACTATAGTTTCTTACTTAAAACATACGGACGAGGAAAAAGATTAACTTACCCACTACTTCTTCCATGGGTACTTTGCATTTGATTTTGCAGCTTTCAGGAGTTCTTTGTTTTTCAGTATAAAGTCGTAAAAGTCCCCACAAATTTCAGACTTGACCAGGTCTGAAGACATCTGATTTCTTTCGTTGCGCCAAAGATTTTGCATAACGCTGAACACTCTCTCTACAAACGCATTGCTGACTGGAATTGCAAAAGCACATTCTATCATTTTCAAGAGGTTTGGGGCATCACATTCGCCAAAAAACATCCCCCATTTCTGGTCCACTGAGAGTTCGTTATCAGGATCCAGTTTTGGTATTGCTTCTTTCAAGATGCAGTATTCCTTGAAGAGTTGCTCACCATCTAATATGTACGTCAGAAATGCTTGGAATCTCACATAGACCTTCAAAGGTGAATGTAGCTTCAGGCTTCAAACTGAGAGTGGCAATTTTTTGTAGGTATGAATCTGGTCCGAAATTAAACCGCTTCTCCAAGTACTGTGCGCCTCTTAGGTAGACATCTAAATCATTTTTTGTGAAGGCCTCTTGTTTGCTTGGTGGAAGATACTTCAGCCCTTGGTTAACTTTGAAAAACCTTTCTGAAATGCAAGACTTCAGGTCGTGCAGCACTTCGTTTAGTACGCCGATGATCACGGTGGACTGTGTATTGTCACTCTCCAGTTCCAGGATTGCTGGTTGAAATGCATTCCTGTAGCTGTGCACAAAAAAAAAAGATAGCACTCATGGACAGAGAGGTTTGTGTCAGGATTTAACCCATCTAGTAGGTATGTGGCGCAGAAGCTTATGATATCCCATATCCAGGAATTCAAAGCAAGATTTCAGCTCGCTGACATGCTTTGCACTGCAGGAAAATTCGTTGTACACTTTGATGACAAACGATTCCACGTCATGTGCCAGCTGTTTACAGCCGTGTTTTGCGGCATTGTGCAGCAGATGACAGTGCAAGCAGCAGTGAGGAGATTGCCATTTTCATTCTTCAAGCTGGTATATACAGAATGATGAACACCGTAGTTGACAGCGTCGTTGTCTGCACCGCATGAAACTACATTATTGAGATTCAGACCACACGTGGTAAACACCTTGAATACGCGAGCGGTAATAGCATCCGACATTTCATTTGAGACTTCATAAAAGTCTATCACGTCTTTCTTAACCCCCTTATCCTTAGTGAAGTAGTTCACAGCACATTCCAGTATATTAAACTAATGTGCGTGCCCCATACTGAATTACTTTGAAATAGCCTCTCACAGTTAACTAAAGTTTGCAGATACAACTGATAATTTAAGCATATTAAGCCAGTTTTTTTTTTTTTTTTTTTTTTAAAGCATTTTTGAATGTCATAATACGATACGGTATGTAAAACAGTGTTCAGGAGTCAGGACTTGTTTAATTTTTTAAGTAGCTATACCCTAATGTATAAATTGGATATTTAATTTATTCCAGGTTAAACACTTTTTTTTAACAAATGCAAAATAAATGTCAAATAAATGCATTCATTTCCATGGCTAGTAGGTTTTAGGATTTTATTATTATTTACTGAACTCTGGTAGGCCTGTACTGTCGTTCTAGTACCTCTATGATAAATTAGTCTTACCTGAGACAAATAGCTGTGATGTGTAACGCTGTGGTAAACCAAAGCATTTTCTGAAGCGATGACGTTGTCCACTTTCTCTGTGTTTTTCACAAAAAAAATGTGAGTGTGTCACTGGATTTCTGAGCCTGAAAAGACAGTTTGTGGCAGTCAGACGTTTGGTCAGTTCTTACAGCCGATTTCGCCATCGTGTTTAACTGTAAATGAAGCATGGCATACACTGCATCTTGCTGAAGTTGCATCACTGTGGTCTTTTGAAATCCAGGCTTTAAAGTCATCAAGTCCTGGAAAGAGCTCAGCGTTTTAACTTTCTTTTTTGTTTGCCGCCGTCATTATGAATCCACTGTGTCCTCGGCTTGCACTCAAGTCCCCCAAGTAGAATCACATACCAGCTTAGTGCTATTGGGTTCTTTTACATCAGGTGGATATATGTACGTTATTCAAGTGCAGCGCTAAGCTACGCGACGTTTGAAGTTCAATTATTGGACAGCGCATATGTTCACATACTCAACATAAAATAACACAAGTACAATGTACAGATCAGTACTAAACAATATATTTTTTACGATATTGGAAATCCTTTAAGCAGAAAGGCTGTTGGTGTTGCTTATGCATGCATTTCACCCGGACACAGAAGCCAAAGACGGGACTGTCCGGGTGAAACCCGGATGGGTGGCAACCCTATTTGTAGGGTTATACATGAATCCTTTGAAATACAATTTTGCTTTGGAGATTTAACATCATTCTAGGATCCCAGGCACTTTGGAAGTTGTCACGAGTTAAAAAGTTTAACAACTCTGTATTAAAGGAAAAAGTGTTTTTTGTCATGTGTTCCTTAACAGAATTTCTTTCAGTGATCGACATAAAACTGGAAAAGCCCCCAGAACAGCCAGTCAGCGAGGGAGGCTGTTCCTGTTAATATCATGTATCTTATCTCTCTCTTTCTTTCTCTCTCTATTTTTCTCTCTCTCTCTCATTAAATGCCACTGCTTCTTCTCATTTCCATCGACTGCAGTGTGAATATCAGCTCGTACCTTTCCCTGTCGGTATAAATATACAAAAAAGAAAAAAGAAAGTTGCAGTTTTATTGCTGGCTGTCTCATATGGCCTATTAGCATCACAAGCACAAAACTGAAGATTGTCAGTGTTGTCATATTTCCAAAAACAAAATGCCATATTCCAACAGATTTAGGCGCTTGCCTCTTAAGTGGTACATTCTGTTTTGGGTTTATTTATTAAAATACTGCACTTTTAATGTGAAAGTCATGATCAGTTTGAAAAGTTTGAGTCTGGCTTTAGAACACACGCAGGGATGAGTCTGTGTTCAACACTGATTCACTCTTGAACAATGACAGAATCGACAGCTTTACAACAAAATAATTTTGTTTTGCATTCTTTTTACTCTTTTAGTTATTTAAACAGAAGGGTTAAAAAGAGTTCTAAATTGCAAGTGCTGGAGAGAGAAGTTTTGATACAGTAATGGAATCATTAAGAATATAACTGTTACATTTTTTAAAAAATCCCTTTAATTGAATAAATGACTTGCTGATTGCATATTTGTAAAGCAGAGATGTTTCAGCATGTCAGACATTTTCAAACAGCGAAACCTTATTTAAAAATACAAATAGTTAGCAAGCTTGAATACATCAGGAGAGTTATTATTTTAATGAAAAAAGTTTGTAAAGTAAGGGAAGTATCATTTGATATCTGAGAAATTATGCAGACATTACTATGCTTTTTTTTAGTTTACCATTTTCTTAGGGCTTCCACTGGTTTTATTTTTTGTTAGGTTTGTATAGTTTGATTTAACATACCTGTGATAATATAGTATAGCGTTATTTAACTAGTTTATATAATTAACCCTTTCTTCTGTAATTTATTTCTGCAACTGGATCATTTAAAATTATTGTAAAACACATTTTTTTTTAGGTTTTGGTATTCTTTTTTCAGAAGTAATCTTAGCTCCTCCCACCACCTAAAACACTGAAAAAATATAATCCATAACCCTTTCAATCCCTTATGTGTGTGTGTGTGTTTTTTTGGGGTTTTTTTTTTTAAGATGCCGATTTTACCTAAAACAAGTCTGCTGTGGTTTTTCTTTTAATGAAAAGGTATCACAGCTATTAGAAACAATGCCCAGGGCGTATATTAGCACAGCTTTAATTTGTTGTGTCACACACACAGTCTTTCTGTCATTCATAGATAAAACTGTTTTTAGTGACTGGCAAAATAGCTTTTGGTAAAGAGTGAAATAATGTTAAATTGTGCCTGGGTGACTGGTTTCATTGCTGTTGTGCTTTCCTGTTGCTATACAACTGGATGTGTCGTTTTTGTTGTTAATAATAATAATAATAATAATAATAATAATGATATTAAAAAAAAAAAAGGTTATTTGTCGTCCATAAATATCAAATGCTTGTAGGAGCCATGCGTACTACACATGGAAGTTCATTAGCCTTTACCTTAAACTAAAACACAGTGGCTTTTCCTGCTTGACAGATCTTAAGAACATAAAGTTTACAAATGGGAGGAGGCCATTTGGCCCATCTTGCTCATTTGGTCATTAGTAGCTTATTGATCCCAGAATCTCATCAAGCAGCTTCTTGAAGGATCCCAGGGTGTTTGCTTCTTAACTACCATTTCAATATACATAGTGCTGCGGCTTGGGTTTCTTCTATGAAATCGGTGTGTAAATTTTTGCTACTTTTTTTTTTTTGTACATTTTTAAAAAACCTTACGCAAGTAAGAACAGCATTTCTTTTGAGAAACAAGCAAACACTAAAAACATTGTTCAGTTTGGCCCTTCATGAAAGGATGTTCACCACCTAGTCTAAAGCATGACCTCTTAATAAAATCTTCTTGTACACTGAAAACAAATAATGTAAACTTTGTGAAGGTATTTCTATCAGAATACTAACACTGTCTCTTCCATTTGTATGTGTGATTCATAGTGTGTATGGGATACTTCTTCACTCATAAGCTGAGCTGTCAAGGCTTCTGTGTCAGAGTAGTAAGCATTTAGAGTAGTGCTAGGGGTTTTGAAACAGGTTATAGCACTCTTTGGCTTGACTGTTGTACCAGTGCAACTGTTTGTCCATTTAATGATTTTCTGTATGTCTTGAAAAATAATAATAAAAAAAAGAACAAAAAAATAAATAAAAACTGGAGCGCCAACCAGATGTACTTGAAAGAAATTGAAAAGCAAAGTCTTGTCAATGAAACACCACAAGTACCTCGGCCTCTGTTTGATAATGTTAATACCCAAAGCCTGAACAAAATAAACACCTGCCTATTCAATTATCTTACAGTCGTCCTGTTTTTTTGTGTTGCCAATCCTTTTATTTTCTACTGCAAGTCTATTCTACATGCAAAGGTGTCCTGTTAAGAAGCAGTATTTCTTGGAGATCTACAAGTACACACTTTACTTTAGCTGTACAGAGTGAAATATATGAGAGCAAATTTGCTGACATTTGTAGTATTGAATGTAACCTAATACGCAGCTTTCTAGTGCTTAATCAGCAGCAATAAATTGCTCTATTCAATACTAAAGGAGTCCAAGTACATTTTAACTGCTACTAAAATAGCCACATAATTAGTCTGTGTTAAATGCAGATGAATCCAGTAATGTAATGTGTGTCGGTCCAGGTCATTTTGTGAGGTTTCAATAAAGTAAATGTCATGTCATGAAATAACTAACACATAACCTTTCCGTGAAAAGACAGATTTCAACACATACTGTCCTTTACCTCCAAAAAAAAGTGCTGCATTACAAAAATGGCATTGCATTATAATAGAGTGACTTTTAATACAGTACAGTGCAGTGGTAATGAAAGATTTACTGAGTAAGTGCTTGCAAAGTACTGGGTCGTTAACTGACGCTGCCAGTTGCAGCTATCATTTGAGTAACGAAGTTGTTTTTTTGTAAGAGTCCGTGTTGCAATTATTGAGGGGGTACAAATAATATTAAATACACAATTACATTAGCCGTCGTACCTTTTATAGAGCAATGCAGAGCAACTCTGATGTACTCTGTGCCTTCAACCAGCAACAATGTATACATGTTCTTCATTTAAAAAATAAATAAAATAATGGTATGGTAGTAATCCACATACGTCACTCTCCATGACATGTAAAGTTCATTTCCCAGGAACAAGGGCAGGGAGTGTTGGTGATAATATATTTATATGTTCAACAATATATATCTTTATAGAAGCTGTGTTTGCAAGCGTGCTACATTTATTATATTGAAAATGGTCTGGCTTAATGCATCGCTTATTGTGTTTTGTTTTTTTTAAAACCAACACTCTGCCATCTAGTGGAATTTTCAGGAATTATTAATATTTGAAGAGAAATGGATGTTTACCTTTTGCATGCGCCATTCTTTAAAAACTCCCATCCTCCACTCCAATTGCAATATTTATGGTCATTTAATTATAGCATTCAAGTACAATCTTTTATTTATGGTTGTTGGAAACAGGTCTGTATTAAGTATTAATTTTAAAAATTAATTTTTAGCACTGGAGGATGTGACAAGTGATGAAATTGTGATTGCAGTATGCATGTTTGTCCTTTTCTGTGCTTACGTGGAAGAAAAGTAATTAATGTCCAACAGACGTGTTTAATTTATTCAACTTTAGCTCTAGTGGGGGTCCATCATCTGTTCCTGTTTATTTAGGCCTCCTTCACAAAGCCACACAATTAGATCATCTTAACCATAGTGATATAAGGATGACTCAATTAGCCCTTTGAATTAATTCTCTCCCACATGTGTTCCATCAAATGGATATTGAACCACACCTGACATTGTAGGATGTGTTCTATAAAACCGTATTTTTATAAAAATGTATTTTGTGTGATGAAGACGGATGGATAGGTACTCTTTCAATATGTTCTTTAATTTGTTGCAAGTATCCTCCTTTATGGGGATCGTCTGTTCCTCTAAGTTCAAGTACAGCTTGTATTGCTTTAGAGCTGATGACTGTGAACCCAGAAGCTACCAGGGTTCAGTCCTACAGTACAGTAGCCATTCTGCATCCAGTACTGACTGGACACTGAATAGGTCAGTGTTTCAACAGTTTTATATTTCAACCAGGAATAATACATTTATTTTCCAGTACCCACAGAAAACTGCACTTACACTTTTAAATATTTTGTACAGGGATTGCTGTGTGTACACGATACTACTCAAAAATAAACCCTTAAAAAATGGTAACACAACTAAATAATGAAACGATTTCCGTTATTTCTTCTGCTGAACTGCAAATGCATCCAGAAAATGCTGTTCTGTAAAATGTACTGTACTGGATAATTTCTTAAGATGTGGCAGTCTAGTGTTGAGTAAGCAATATGATGTGTAAAAACATGGTCTGAATTGAAATGAGCCTTTTTAATAGGAGAAAAGACGACCTGCTGTTTATATGAGTGTGGTTGTGTGTATCTGGTCCAAATGGGGAGGCATGCAAAGAACTCTAAGCATTCCTGTGTCTGTCTAACCTTTGAGCATTCAACTCGTAATGTGGCAGGGGGCAAGTGATGTGTGACACAAGAGCAAAATGTTACACATTGTCAAACCTACCGTGGTTTATAATTTCTTTCTATACAGTCTACCTGATTTTCAAAGGCTCTTGGTCACCCTGAATATTCAATATTGACCAGCAATGAGTTTGGTAATTGCATCCTGGAATTCAGGATGTGGTGTTTCCGAACGTGGTAATATCCACTTAAGCATTTCAAAGCACTTTACAGAGGAAGAGAAAGACAGACGGTGGACTGCAGACTGCAGATGGCAATGCAGCAGACTCCTGTCACATGCTCAGCAACATGCCGTATGCAGCCAGTTCTATTTAGTACTTACTGTGATTTCGGTTTTCAAGATGTGAACGCCTGTGGGGTAGTCGTAAGGATACATGCAAAGTGATTTGCGGTTGTAAACCCCCCCCCATTCAAATGAAGAAAAGAGAATGGAATTGGGCGGGGATCTGGAATACTAAGTGGGCACAAACATTATAATGAGATGTAAGGATTTTGCCTTGCAGTTGGGCAAATGCTGACCCTCCAAAAACTTTTCACCTCTTCTTGCAAGGTGTAAACCATTGTAGAAGCAAGTAACTAAGAGCTGTATAAAAGCACACACCTGCAGGGACAGGTCATTGGCTTCAGGATGGCTGCTGTGGTACACTTGCTGATGCGGCAACACTTTGCTGTTGTTGAGGAGAGTCAGGAACACGTTCGGAGGAGAAAGGCAAGACGAAGAAGACCCTGCATATTCAATCCCAGGGTCACTTTGTTTGGGATGCCAGAGGATGCGTTGCTAAAGCGTTATCCTCTCACTCCGCAGGTCATCCTAGGCCTAATAGCTGAATTGAGGGATGAGCAGCTAGACCCCAGCGTCAATCTAGGGACCGCTATCCTTGCACATGTGAGTGCTGTGTTCTCTGCACTACTTGGCCTCTGGTTCCTTTCAGACCACAGTTGGAATGTCTGGAGGGATAGCCCAATCCACCTTTCCCAGAGTGCTAGGCAAATCTCTGGATGTCATGCTAAAAACGGCAGGCCAAAACATATCATTTCATAAGGATACTAGCATAACTGATGTTGGCTGAGGCTTTTCCAAACAACTCTGTTTCATGCTGAGTGATTTCAGCCATAAGGACTCTCAGCTCCTTCTCAGAAAACTTTTCTTTTCTGTGCACCAAGAGGACTTTGCTGCCCTTTCTCTGACATTTTTTTTGGTTTGTATTTTTGTGCTCTACAAATGTCATACTCCGAACTCTGCAAGTGCAGCTGCTAAATAGACCGATGCACTCATTGAGACCCTCATTATCATAATTGCGGATCATTATTTGTGCGTGTTGAGTAATTTGCATTGCTCTTAAGCTTAGGGCGCAGTGCAATTTTAATACTTACATCTACCCCTGATGATGAGGCTAGTGTCCAATAGCATAGACGTTTTCACAGCAAACTACCCTGGGTTGAACACCTCAAAGAACAGTTATAGGAAGAAAGGTTATAACTTTCTCTCGGAAGAATTGTGAAACCAAAACATACATTCTTATTAACCATTTATTAAATGATCTTTTTTTTTTTCCCCAGTTGATTTTTTCATTTTTATCATTCAATTTCAAGAGTTTTTTTTCTACCTCAGTTCCCTTCTTTTTGTATTTGCTTTATTCAGATTGTTTTACTCGTATTTCATCTGTTGCTGTCTGACCAGCTCTCAGATAAATCCCTGCTGCTGTAGCAAGCTAACTGCCCAGTCACTGTATTTGATTTCCTCATTCCAAAAAGTGATGCGAGGCTGTGACCCTTGAAATGCGTTTGTGCCACCTGCTATGAAATAATACTGCAGGTGGAACCAGAAAAGTGTATTACTACCACAGAGCATGATTTAGCAGATCATTAAACTGTGCTCTATATAAACAACATTAAGTCAGAATCCTGGTCAACAGTAATCAGTTTGAATCTGATAGGTAGCAGTTAATTCAGTGTAATGCCGAGTCCTCTGGTTTTGGTAGGCTGTCTGAATTAATATACAGTGTTTCAAGCAGCTCCATCTTACAAGCAGACACAGCTGAGTAATATTAAATACAAGCACAAGATGGATTAGAATTGCTCCTGCTGCAATCAAGTCTTAAGATACTTTAATGACCAGTTGACCGCTCAGGCAAAACTAAATGGCCTCCAGCATACCGTTCATTTCTATAAATGTTTGCAATATTAATTAGTGTGCTTGAAAGCATTTCCTATGTGTCTATAAGCATGCTTCTTAAGGCAATAACTTCAGAAGGTGCGACTCTTGGTTTGCTTTTTCAGTCTCAGACATACCGATTCAGTGGTTTCCCTGCAGACAATTAGGATTTCCATTCTATCCCTGGAATGGAGTGGAAGTAACCACACCCACTGGAACGCACAGGGGAAGCAGAGAATCTTGTTGCTCACAGTGCCTCCAGCTGTCAGCTTTATTTGCTCTGCAATAAACATAGGTACATTTCAGTAGGTCGGTATCATTATTTAGAAGTGCTACTGGCCCCAGACACTGGCAGCTGAAGCAACTGTCATTCTGCCTAAATGTTTATTTTTCCTGAATCTAAACTTTAGCTTTTAGAAAACAGGTAACCATTTCCCTTTATATACATTTTAAGGACAAACAACATTTCAATGTTTCTTCAGTCCTGATGTTAATCGAGAACATGGCCCTGTAATATATACTCCGCTGACGCTTAACCACAACATACCCCTTGAAAGTTATATTAAACATATAGTAATAGAATTGCAATTCTCTCAACCCCCTATAGGAGGCGCTCCATACATCAGTATTACTCATATAGAAGTCACTTTATTCGCTGTGCTGGACCGAAGCCTTGCAGCATCTTCACTGGTTAATGACTCTGCTTCTCTTAATCACACACACACACACCAGATTATCCTCAGATCATTTGTAGCCAGCTCATCAATAAACCACTACTTTCTTTTTAAGTTCTTCACACACCGTGTTCGTGTTTGAATTGATCAGTTTATACATCACAAAGTCCTTTGTTTCACCGCTCAGTCTCTTTGGTCTGCCAGTTTTCTGTCCGTGAGCAGTGGCAGTATTTCATAACTGGCTGTTACTGGCGTGGATTATACTTCTCACAGTATCGCCTGTGCCATTAGAGAAGTTGTAGCGCAGACGTGAAAGATTTGAAGCAACAAAGAAACCTACAAAGCAGAGTGCACATACAGATAAACTGGAAGGATAGGAAAACAATTTGAATACATTACACCATGAAACTGGAGGTGCCGCTGTAATGCGCTACATTGCTGGTTGCTTTCCTTTGTACTGTCTGACCATGATGAGATGCTGTGAACACCAGGACTTGCAGTTTCCAGTAAATTATTGACTTTGAGTTTTCCCACTGGTGGAAGGCATCCAGTGTGAATTTCAACACGACCGCTAGGTGGCTCTCTTGCACATGCTCTCAATAGAGAAGACTGCAGTATGTCCTTAGTTTTCGTAATGCGGAAAAGAAAACATCACTAGAATGTTAGGAATAAAAAGTATTTCACCAAGAGTAGTAAAAGCCTTTTGCCAGTCTTAATATCATCAGAAGTGTTTCCTGTTATTTAGAAATGCACACTACAGCCATGTGAAAGACATTGGAAAACTAAAATTACCTTAAAAAACATTTTATAATAAGGGGCTACCTGATTATTTTCTGAATCCCTCATGAAAGCATTTGTGTACTTCATAGATCCCTCAGCATTATCCCAGGAATTGAATGTGCCATCTGCGCAAGAATACCACAGGTATGGTACACCGTTTTGATTTTGATACTGTATTTGATATCTGAGAGGAAGTCAGGCCAATGTCTATGAACATTAGAAACAACGCTTTCAATTACTGTACATTGTTCTTTTCAAGCCGTACATTCGGTTCATTTTTTTTCTAAACGGCATTACGTAGCTCATGCTTAGTAATCCATGCATATGTATGCTGTAACAGTCTCCTCCTGGTGGTTGAAAATAGGGACTGCAAGAAACACAGCTCCAATACAGGTACTATTGGCCCTGCTAACAAAGCTTTAACTAATTAATTATTTAAAGAATCTTTTGCAAAGTCTGCTTTTTATGAATACTATAAAGTTATATTCTCCAACCCTATCCTGTTATACAAAAAACAAAAATTGACAAGAACGTATTTATTTAAATACACTAGCTCCTGAGTTTGCTTTGTGAGTGCGTCCCATGGCTGTCTGAGGAAGCCTGGCTCTCAGCATTTTCTCAACACAGTGGAACCAGACTCCACATTTTCCTAGAAAGCTGTGTGGTCATGGCCGTGCTCATCTGAAAAGCTCAGCTGTAACAGAAACTAGGCTGTTCTTCCATGTTGAGGAGAGGGGGACTGTGTATTTTAAATATAGGACAGAAAATACATATATATATATATATATATATATATGTTATTATAATTTGTAAAGTATTGTATATGCTTCCTGTATATATTTATACACTTGTACCTTTTTGGCTAAAAAAAAAGCTATACTGATGACCAGTGGGCTCTAACAAGAAAGAAAAAAATATGAACTTCCAAATTGAAAAAAATAAAAGTTCTAGTGTATGAAAACTAAAAGGTTGTCTAGTCTAGTGACTCCAGCTGTCAGGTTTCTTTGCTAAGTAGTGAATGCTGTTGTAAAGAAATGGAAAATTCCAAACTAGTATACAATTATGGTTGACCAGAGAAGTAGTCATTAACGTTACAAACAAGTGCCTCAACACTAGCACCAGTGTCCAGAATGCCTTTATGGAATGGAAATGAACTGCCAGTCCAAGATGGTCTTTTCTACTGTTGAACATTATAAACAGCCATCCAGGGGTGATATTTTACTATACAACTGGAACAGAACTGTGGGGCACTGCAGCTTTGAGGATCTCTGCAATGGTAACTGTGAAGAGGGATAACGAAGGATCTTCTTAGAAGGTGAACTCTTCAGCACCAGAAGGGTATCCACATCAGAGTGCGTAGCGCCGCCCCAGTGGCCATCCCTGCCAGCATCCCCAGCGCCACCTCCTCTCCCAGCATGCCGCAGGGCCGCTGCTGCACAACCACGTGGGGCACGCCTGCAGCTGCTGCGAGACAGCAAACAGAAACTGAAATCAATGCCCCTTTTTATGGGATTGCCAAGTGCTGCAGATTACACTGAATGGGATTGTTACATAGCACACAGTGCCATCCGGTGGATGAATGTTATAATTGTGGCAATGATCTTAAAGGGAATGTCTGAATTTTCTGCACAACCTCAAAATGATGATCACAGGTTTCTACTTGCATACAGGTAAATGTGGAAAATAATATTTAAAATAAAACTAATCTGAACACACTCACCTGAGCATAGCAACACTGGGCTTTGGAAATGTGGCTTCAGATAGCGTGCCATAGGGGGGATGTTTTTACTGGTGAGTAAATTAACTCATTTTTTAATCAATTCAAAAGTATCTACCATCTTTTTGTATTGTGACTTGAATGGATATCCAGGTAAGTCTTAAGTTCCACCCAAAATGTGATTCGCCTGTTTAGCTATATAACTTGTTTACCTTAGATTTACTTAATATAAATGACCAAGACTTGAAAGTAAACCTCATGTGTGTGGGGGTTGGACGGCTGCATCTCAGAAGGGAAGGTGGAGGATGAATGCACCCTTGTGCCAGATGCAGGAGGGTTGGACTGAGGGTTTGTAAAAATAATATACGATAAAGATCTTGAAATACCTCCATAGCCATAACCAGGATATCCTGGACTGATGTAGACCGCATTGTGGCCATCCACTGGAACTGCGTGATAATTCTCATCATAGGGGTTGTAGAAATGCACCTGAGGAAACAGGAAATGAGCTCATATACAGTGTTCAATTAAGAACAGGATCATTAAGGTAAGTGGCAGTCTGCTAAACGTTAAATTCTAGAAAGCTTTTTGAAGCTTATTTATTTAACCACGATAGAACCCTTGAGATCATTTATTCAGTACAAAGCAATGACGTGGAAAGTGAAATTCCTAAATTATTGAGCTGTGACTTCAGCTGTTCCAAAAATACTCAACATGGAAATAGGTTTTATAATTAAACATGACACAAAATGTCAGGGACTGATTTCAGGCTCTGTATAAATTATACATGCTCTTTCAGTGCCCCACCAGGGAATACATTCTCTGTTCAGCCCAGTTCAAATCTGAAAATGACTTCATTGTTCACAGTAACAAGGCACTGTTGAATTTGAAGACATCCTACTGATCGTATTCACAAGGGGTTTGCACGTACCAGTCAAGTAAAACAATTGGAACCCCAATGTGTGGTAACCTGGGGCCCCATCACCTGTAACTGTCTGGCTAACACCTCCAAGCAAGAATGCTAAAAGAGTGGACTCATTTTCAAAGGTAGGTAATTGCTTGTAACCTATTATCTTATCTCACCAGCAGGGGTCAGTATTATCAGTATCGGTAGAATGTAGACAGCCTGTTTCTTACACTGTCCCTTCTCTTTACTGGAGACATTTTACTGCAGCAATCCAAACCATGGCACTAACGTAACTGAAACGTTTAGAAGGTCTGTCTGTAGCATTTACTACACAGGTTATGCGTCCCCATTGACATGTAATCATAGTAAAACCCCGCCCCCCACACACCTCAACAATTACCTGAATTACTCAACATGCTTGTAATCGTTTCTAATTCACGATTTGCTTTACTAAAACCTATAATGCATTTTCATAAAACCTACATGAAACCAGCATAACTTAATGAACTAACAAGGTCTGACACCAATAAACCGAAGTGCCCGTTTGAAGAGAGAATCGCTATTAGAGGCTTGGACCAAACATTTCGGTTATTGTGGACAAGAGAAGAATTTTCAATGAGGCGCTATAAATTATTCATCAAAGGAGAAATTTAATTAGAAATCTTACGAGAGTTACAGCCATGCCGTGAATCACAGTACCTGTCAAAACCACACTAATATTCTCTTGTCACGGACAGAAATGAATTCACGGCTAACGGATACGTGCTGTTTAAGGTAATTACTATTCAAATGCCAAATGGAGTGCGCACTCCGCGTAACATCAATTTAAACCATGGGGGGTTTTATATTGTAGACTTTACTGGACATTTTCCTCACAAATATTAAATTCAATTCCTTCATTGTCTTTTGCTCAGAAAATCAGATCTAATGTAAAACGTTATCAATATCACAGAGAAATGTCAGTTTTATTAGAAGGTATTAAACCTAGGACAATGTTGTATATAGTCACCGAGGAATCACTTTTTAGTGTAAAACTGAATATGCCGGTGGGACACTGGAAATAAATGATATATTTATATGTTATTTTAACAATAAATAAAATATAAAATTGTGTCCACAAAAAAAAATGAAACATCGAAGCAGTGGCTCTGCATATACAATGTATGAGGTTTTACAGCCCACAACTTTAGACTCGTTTCCTATTACTCATGATGAACATGCAATTAGACCCAATCACGATAAGCTTCATATCCCTCCCGGACTGTGGAGTATGAGAGATGAATTGAAGTTATCTGGCTTTGTCCTGATTTGGTTTGACTTACGACAGAATCAACATCAATTCATCATTGCCATGACAACACCAGTTCAGAGTGCAGAGGCTAAAATAAAAACGCAGGGATTGGATAAGGGTTGTGGAAGGCTGAATGCTCAAAATAAAAATTATTCTTTTACGTCTGTCACAGTGCGTGCACACAACTCAGAAACGCAGAGTAGAGTCATCCGGGGCAGCACTGTGTTGTTCAGGAGGCATATTTTGATTACAGTACTTCACAATGATTTTTGTCTTTAATTCCTTCTGGGAAAGGAATGGCCCCATAAAGCAATGCCTTCTTAAACATACAACAGCAGCTTTTCTTTCTTGGATATAGACGCACCTGTCAACCAACGCCAACAATCAACACTCTATCAAATCAAAGTGGGAATAAATCCAGCCCATCAGGAAGCAATATCTAATGCATCAGAGGACTCTGACATCTGAAAGAATGAATAAACTCAAACACTGACTGCACATAGTGGGTAGATGTTCTGCCTAGTACTGTGCAGTCCACTTTCAGTGCTGGGGAGTAGGGGCTGTGTTACAGTTCATGTGCGTTTATAGGGACCTGGTTCCTGTGAGGTTCACGCTGTGTGTTTCCTGAGGCATGAGCCATTAAAAAGCACTTCACACAAAACCGCTGGACATGTGATTTGAAAGCAATTCACAGACAGCCTGTAGAAGTGAATCTTCTGGAAGTGATTCAAATACCAGTACATGCTTGCAATAAAATATAATCCTCTGCTGTGACTTTACCTCCAGGGCAGTCAATCACACACAACCAGTGAATCTCTCTGTTCACAATGGTGTTTTTGTTTCCTTTCTTCGTTACATGCCCGCGTTCACGGAATTTGTATGCTATATATTTTTTATCATCATTACCAAAGTTAGAAGAGGACGCCATTACAGATAAGCACAGTGGTGCCAATTAACTTGATAATACAGCCAATGCAATTTCCAGATTGTGTTCAAATAAGAATAGCAGTTGAACTCTGTAGAGTAAGCCCCTGTATGCACTGATGACATGGGCATCATCATTGTTCCCTGTTGCACCCCTGAAAGTCTCCAGTGTAAAGACTCAGGGAATAGCCTTGGGATAGACTGACAGCTGCTCCCACGTGCGTTCTATTAGCTTTGTACTCAGATTAGACAGAGGGAGCAGACTGTGCAAGCAGCGAGGCTGCAGCGCTCGACAGCAGAACAGCAGAACACTGCAGCCTCATCAAACACAATCGATACAACTATTCTCATAAACGCTGCAGTAAGCTCTTTGCTTTGTCTTTCTGTGAGTCGGCTACTCAGTCTGTGAGTATGTCAATAAATCTGGTGACTTTGTGTGGGCGGTATCTGCAGATTCCTGCACAATGGGATGTCAATACTGTAGAAGAAAATACACGTTTGCAATAGACTGTAGTGTCTGGCAGAACTGGGCCTGCATTATCAGTCATGTCCTCATTGGAATCTATTAGCAGCAACTACACTTATAATATCCCTGAGTGGAGAACCTGCACTCCGAATGACAAAGAATTCTAAACGTTTAGATCACAACAAGTTCTATAAAAACAGATTAAGTGCATTAATATCAGCTTTCTGTCTTTTTTCTTTTAGATTTAATGACTTATAATATGTTCATCGTTGTTCGGTGGTTACTTCTTGCACTCTTTGTATGGTTCGCTTCGCTCACGGGCCCGACAAAGCATAGAGTGCACGAGAAATACACTCTCAGTTTGATTAGCGCTATCCACCCAACACTTCATTACAGGTTTCAGAACACACAGCGTTCAGAACTTAGAATCATATTGCACTGCCTTTGTCAAGCTTTGCACACTTCCATGATCACACCATAATCCATCAATCCATTAAATGAATAAAAGCAGCCTGGTGCATCAACAGACTACATAATGGGTCTCAATGATCAATCCGATTTTTTAACTACATCTACGACTTCCCAGACTTAATTATGATGACATGAGCGTTTACATGGTAACATAGATTTGCATAGACAGAGATATGTCCACCAGGTTTGTGTATATAATTCACCTCCATTTGTGGAGGGAAAAGTATGTATACTGCCTGGCCACTTTATTAGCACCTGTACTTAATATTGCATTTGGCCACCGTTTACCCTAATCAAGGTGTAGACACAAGTCGCTGGATGGTGTCATTTCTCTCAATTGGAGCGCTCAAGTTCATCCCAGACATGCTCAATAGCTCCTCAAACCATTTAAATCTCCATCAGAGTACAAGTGCAGTCTTGTTGGGGGGGGGGCGGGGTTGATCTGCAGTGATGCTTAAGTAACCGATGGCATTCGCTCGTTCTTCCGGAGTAAGCAAGTGAACCAGGTATATCAGGAGGACATGCCCCTCATCAGGGCGATGCCAGATCGGACAGGTCCTAATAAAGTGGCCAGGCATGTCTGCTGTGGCAACGTGAATTTACAGCGAAGGTTCCTTACCGGGTTGGCCTTTGCTTCCAGCATTGTCAGCTTCCACGCCCTGCAAATGTTGAAAATGTTACAGAGAGGCGGTTATCTTTCAAATAAAAACCCTACCCAATCACTGCTTCTGTTTACAAGCAAACATATAAAGCACCAATATGCCATTGAAAATGGTGGTGTTCTCCAGAGGCAGTACATCTGCAGATTACAAATCACGAGTACATTATAAAAGACATTTCCATTGAGGAATAAGACTTTAACTGAACTAGGAGGACATTACTCTAGTTGTTATTTTTGTCAGGCTTCGGCCATTACAGTCACTTTGTTCATCTCAGAGACTCTGCCTTTGTGCTGGACCTTGCTTCCATTTAGCGCCCAGTGTTAAAAGGAGCCTCTGCCACGGCAGCTCAGATCACGAATTAAAGGGAGAGCTGGAAGTACTTACAGAGCCTCGTCCTCACTGCCTGCACAGAGGATTAGTGTAGATCCATTCTTCATATAGATTATCACTAAGCAGTGCCTTGAGATCCCGTCTGGGGTCTCCACACCTGGCAGGAGAAAAGAATCACAAGCACATATGCAGTAGAGGTCACAATCCTGAACAGCAGTCCTATGAGCAGACCAGCACCAACGGTGTGCGGGGGAGCTGTCCAAAGAGCTGTCTGATTAATGCCTGGCATTTTGGTCATCCCTGTATCTGTAGGACTATTTTCATTAATATTGATTTGAAATATGGAAGGACCACCAATGGGGAATTTATTGAGCGATTTTGCTCTGCTACCCAGCATGGCTGCCTGGAAACCATCTTGACGTTTTTTTTTTCTCGATATCACGACCGCTCCAAAATGAATTTCATTCAGTGATGATCCTTACACATGAAGGTGTGCTGATTAGATTTTGGAGAGGATGTGGTCAAAGGTGACTGCCTGGTGGCTATTTTTGGCTTTTTATTTGGAACTGCAACAAGTATTGGGAGAGATGAATTAATACAGAATCAAGGTGGGTCACACGGTGCTTGCTTACACATGATCATGTGATGGATAATGATGTGCCCTGCTAGTGATATGAGGAAAAACAATTACTGGTTGAAACGGATCCTTTTGTACAGCGGTTAAGATATTCACCTGGGGGCTGTGAGGAGCACACCCAACATTCACCACTTAAAAGTATTTAGATTATTCATTCATTTATGCATTTACATGATGCCCATAAAGTCAATTAGCCACTTACTACCACTGCATATGTAGGCTTTACAAAGAGCAATAAATATCATTAAAAAACAGGGGATTTATTTATTGTTCGGTGTGTCTGCTTACCTGTGCATTCGGACCCTGCCTTGACATTGGTGCATTTATACTTCAGCCTGACTCTGTCCTCGTAATCTCTCCGGGTCTCATCCTGGTAAAACACCAGGTTCCCGTCCACCCAAAGGTCAAACCAGCTCCTCTTCCAGCGACGCAGGACAGAACCTACAGGAGGAGGGGGTGCAGTTCAAAGACAGCAGCAGTGCCGGTACTGCACAGCGCTGAAATAACTCAAGGGGCTTGAGAGCAATTAAGACTCTTTTGGCGTTTCAGAGATGTACGTACCTGAAATTCATCTTTTTGTATTGGCCTTGGAAGATCAGTGACACACACACAACCAATGAAGCTTGTAAGATTGTTTTCTTTTGATTTAGTTAAGCCATTTCAATCCCTGACTGCATATCTATAACCAGTATTGTTATAGATTGTTAATACTGGTTGAGATTATTCAAATATTTAGATTTTATATCAAATCTTTGGTAAAAAAATGTAAAATATAGAGAAGAATTAAACATAACCACGTTACCATCAACCAGAAAGCAATGTCTTTTGCTTACTTTTTCTCCAAAGCCAGCCGCACTTCATTAGAGCCATTTCTGTCGATCCCAGTCAAATTCAAATCAGTACTTTCAAGTAGATCTAGGCTATAACTTCCAATAACTTCCAACAGCTTCTGCACAGGAACAGATCCCACTTGCTCTGCCAGGTATGTTCACAGATACAGGAGCCTGCAATCTGGGAGGATGCCGAATGTTTATTTTCTGCTATTTTAGGCTCTGCCCCTTTTAATCACACCACTGACATGCTAGATAATACAGGATTAGTGTGACCAGCATTAGCCACTGTGCACTGTTATCCAGGCAGGGAGGACAGTCTGGAACCCTCCTCTCCAAGCACGAAGGACAGCATTGCCTTGTTCTTGTTAGTCTAATTTAGAAGCAGAGATATTTACAGCACAGAATACACACAACACCCCCCCCCCCCCCACCCCAGGAACGCATCAGAAATTGAGCTCATGTAGACTAAGTAAGGATTAGCTATATTACTAAACGGCTGTGCGGATTTAGCGATGTGCTGCATTTTAACATGTTTTTAAATAAATGGAATATTCTACCCCACTCCTTTTCGTGTTGTTTAATGTTATGCTAGTACTGCTAGTTATTTGTTTTATTGTTTGTCTTCTTAATAAGAAACAAATCTGTAATTTGTAACAAGCAATGTATCTATCAAAGATTACTCTTAGTGCTTATCCATAGGGCTGGATTTAAAAGAAACGTCTAGAACTCAAAGCAAGAAGACGTTACACAACAAACTAAAGCATACTGATCTGCTGGATGAAAGCCAACAAGGTCTCACGGATTTCAATCCTAAAATAAAATTAAATGATACTGAATGAATTGATCACAAACGCTGGATGACCTATCATAATACTTTGCTGCTCAACTGCATATTGACATGCTAGTGATTCAAGACCAGTGGAAATACTAACACTAGCCGTGACATTGCAGAACGCACAAAGCTCACATAGAGGTAACGAAGACTCAACTCTGAGGGTCTGTGCTTCCGTATACCTCTACTGACACGCGGGCCAGTTGGAATGTGAGCGTTCCGTTCCGCCCTCTGTAATTGGGTGCGATCCCATCACAATACACTGGGCTGCTAGGTGTATATGTTAGGCAGTGTGCACCCTGTTGCAGCCAATAATAATGTTGTTTAAGTCACTGTAAACAACAGACAGCGGCAGCGAGCGTGGAAATTGTTCAGAAATCAATTTTGGCTGCTTTGTAAAATATAGCCCAAATTAAATTAAATGTAATTGTCGTTTACAGTTGTTTGAAGATGCCATTTAAAATACCCACAGGAAGATAACCATATGCATGCATTGTAGTTTGCAGTTTATAAAATAGTTGATGCTTATTTATCCCAGAGATAAAGCCCTAGAACCTGTTACAAAACGTAACCAAGCATTTTTGTTTTTTTGTCATGTACACATTCATGCCACCAGAGGGCATTGTCTGACGCTTATAGTGATTAAAAAAAGGCAGCTGCACCTGCTTATCATTTCATTACCGCCAGAGACATTGTAGACGAATGCATTCCATCAGAGGTCTGGATAAAACAACAAAATGCACAGCTGTACTATACATGGCTTTCTGCGCCATACAAGGGATTGTTAATATCATGTACCAGAATTACAGTTTGTACTGCTTCTGTCTCCATCATGTTTTGTACTGTATATTTTCCAGTAATACTCAGCAGACAACACTGCAATTAAGCTGTTGTTTTAGGGAAGAGAACAGATCTGTGTGTGCTGTACATCATGTTTACAGAGTTGCACAGTCCCCCTTTTTTACAAGGGTAAGAGGACAGGAATAGAAGCCAGTCCCTGCCATAGGATACTGGAGACATTTTGTACTGGAGTGTTTTAACTCAGGAACAGGCCATGAGCAAGGGACAAAACCACATGACTGCTTTTCTACTTCCCACTCATTGCTACTCATGTTGTAGGCAAGTCCAGTTTCTTCATCTCTTTGCTTGCTGATTGTAATCGATTGTGCTGTCCATAAGTAAATGGCACCTCTTCCCACTGTCACAAGGGTCAGGTTCCTTGACTGAATGCAATACAGCAATAGGCATGGTTCAAACCTCTGCACTAATATATTAAAGGTAATAAAAAGACATTTTCCTTATATCCCACCACAATATATAAAAGTATTACAGCACATAACTGTTTTTTTTTTAATTTTGTAGGTTAGCTAAACAAAGCATTGGTGCCTAAATGTACCATTATTACTTTCTTATTATTCTGGGAGGTTTTCTACCAGACATGGAAGGTGTAGAGCAGGGGGGGTTCAATCACACTGCAGGGTGTGGTAAAATGAGATCATTAACTACTTCAAGCTCTGGATGGAGGTTTCATTGATTAAATGAAACAATTTGGAACAAGGTTAGAACAAAGACCAGGAGTGGAAGGGCCGCCCCTGGTGAAGAGAACAAATAGAGAAAAAAATAGGAGCACACCCGCAGAACTTAAGCTCTTGTCAACAATATTCACAGTGAAATCTCAATTCCGCCATCCTCACGAAACCGATCTGACGTCAGCTCTGTCAGCTCTGGGTGGTCTGAGTAGCCACTAGAAATCCCCAGTAAGCCTATACTGGTTATTATTGCTACAGAACCACATATCCATATATATATATATATATATATATATATATATATATATATATATATATATATATATATATATATATATATATATACCCAAACACAGCAATAGGTAAACAGGCCACACAAGCCAGTAACAGTAAAACAAAGTGTTCTAAAAGAACTTGGATTTCTGTTATTTGTGTAATTCAGTGCTGTACAGCACCTACTGTCTGGCACATTGACTTGACTCAATGCTCACACTGACTGCCTTTAAAAGTAGTAAACTGAAGTGTGATGAACTCAAAACCATGTGCCGGCTAGCATTTGCCTTCATTGCTGAAATTCCAAAACATTTTTTATTGTGAAATATTACCATAAATCTTACCTATCAGGCCTTTCAATTTGGTAAAAAAAAAAAGCCAAGGAAGCGCAAGTGGAACAGACTACCTGAAAGTACAACAGTTTGGAAAATCCAGCTTATTTTACATGCGTTTGTGGTAGGCAACTAGAGTTCTGTAGCTTCATTAAAAAAAAAAAAAAAAATTACAGGAAATGCAAGAACTACTCAGAACGACTGTAAACATCATAACAATACTACACATGGAATTAAATGAAGAGAATGCCATGTGAAGAGGTTTACTGCTTGACCTAATAACCTCTTAACCTTTACCTGACAGGGAAATAGCTGCTGACCACATTTATTTGTATTGCTTTTTAAAAAAATACAAATTATGGCTGTTCTTGTGGCTTATTGTTGAACAACATACAGGTAGCATATTTCTGTTTAATAACTTTCCCTTAACTTTTTGAGACATTTTTTTTTTATTGTTCTGAGCTCCAGAAAGCCACCAGGCTGTGATCTTTGAACTCTGTTGGGCCCAACCTGCTCAAAAGAAAGTTAAATCAGAAATGATGACATGGGGGAAGATGAGCAGGTGATGTAATACTGTACTGAAAAATAGTATGTGTCTGTATGTCAATTTCAAATCCATTTGGCATTTTATTTTACAAACAGATCTTTTAATTATTAAGTATTGTGATTGTTTTCCAGATGTCTACAGACCATTTTCTGCATTTCATATAAGACATCATATAATAATATTCAACATATATTTCATATCAGCAATGCACCGACAAAAAATATTGAAACTGCATTTTGACAGTGCGTCTTTGTTAAACTATGCCCAGTTTCTGCACAAATAAAAGCATTACTGTTGAATACAGAGTAAATGATGATGAATGCGAGTGGGAGGGGGCTGGAAAAGATAACGCTTAAATAAAAATGCACAAAGAAATGGAGCGACATTTTAAATGAATCGACAACAATTTGAAATGAGCTCTTTTTTTGTACAAAAATAAAAAGCAGGAGAATACAGTATTCGTTTTTCAGTTTTGGGCACGTCACTACATCGCGCGGTGCAGAACAGAGGTCTTGTCGTCCCATTTTGTCACTGAGTTAACGTCACCACGAACAGATCCACCCCCGTTGATGCTGCCCCCCCCCCCTCCAATCTCCCCATCCCCCACTCCGTGTATCTGCGCTATTGCTGCTGCTGAATCCTGAAGAGGAAACCGACAGGGTCGAGAAAGAAAACGAGAGGGATACGCATACACGTTGAACAACCTGGAGTGAGTGAGTGAACTGGAAATAAAGGCAACGCGTTCAACTGCATTACACTGGTAAGAGCTACTATTGGGATGTGTTCAAAATGCATGCTTCCAGCAAATACGGTGTGCTTCAGCGCTTGTGTCCAAACATGGGATGTTTTTGCAAACCTGAGCATATTACAAATGGTGCACAAATCGTGGGGCATGCGGAAAAAGTCGAAAAGCAGTAACAGCAAGAGATTTCTCCTCGTTAGTAAATATTTCTACCATAGCAGGCGGCGGTTTATGTGTAATGTCATTGCAACTCCTTGACTTTTTTTTTGTATACATTTTTCCATGCATAGATCCTGGTAAGATCGGGTCTTCACAAAATGGTGTCGGCGAGTTTGTGCGTGACCATTTTAAAAAGGAGTGCATTTTTTGTGTGTGCAATATATTTTGTATATGTAATTGCGGTAAATATTGTTTGAGTAAAAACGTACGTAAGTGTTCGAAGCCATCATCACTGAAAACACGGAATAACAATTTGTGCGTGTTGGTATTTGCCGCGACAGATTTGAAAAAAATATATACTTTTTTTTTTTTTTTTTTTTTTTAAACTAACTAGTATTAATTGACAGTTGCATGCAATTGAACCGTTGAGGCATTTGATCTGAATCTGACCATTTAAACTGATACAATAGAGTTACTGGTACAGTGTATATTAATAATAACAAGACATTGTTACAGACAGTTACATTGAGAAAGGAGCTGCTATTTTAGAGAGAAAAAAAAAAATGGAAACCTGATCAGATTATAAATGATTGTGGGATCGCTGCAGCATGAGCGTCGATAACAACCGCGGTAGTTTGTGAAGATTGATAATACTACATAAACCTATTTAAACATGTTTGTTTTTTAAACAAATGTACGATACATGAATATAACGAAACTTCCTGTTTATTGATGATCTTGAAAAATCGTCGACTTTGCAGTCGTCAAAACTGGAAACGACGTTATAGAGTTTTAATTTTCGGTGGTGCTATATAATAAATAACTACATAATAATAATAATAAAAAAAAACATTTAATTGCGATTATAAAAAAATATTATTATTATTATTATTATTATTATTATTATTATTATTATTATTATTATTATTATTGTTGTTGTTACTACTACTTTTTCTGTTGTGCATTTTACCTTGTTACTTAAATGCCAAAACACTAGTAACGTATTTAGACTTAATAATGGTTTCTTGGATAGAAATGCATTTCCATAAAAAAAAAAAAAAGACCTTGGTATCTCTTTGTAAACACAGTGTAATGTAAATGCTGTGATTATGTTACAGTGGTTTAGCGCAAGAGTTCAGACAATAGAATGTTTTTTATGGGTTCTTAGCCTGGAGGCAATCGTAATGTATAAGTTAACTCCTTTGTGATGTGTTTTTTAGTTGATGTAAATATATCTTGTGTGTGTATGTGTGTGTTTTAAAATGTTTTTTGCAGACATAAGCAAATCCAGTTTTGGTACAGTAAGACATCATAAGGCCGTCATGAATTTGTAGCACTTTACTTTTGTAATAATTTGTATTTATTATAATTAAAGGGGGAAAAAAAAAACCTTTACAGATGAGTTTGCCCGGATTTTATTGGAAATCAAGTGTGACAGCTACAAATATATACGTTTACGGTATCATCTATTCATTTTAACACTTGGGGAGATCCGCAAATCAAATTGATTATAATTTGCTTACCACATTTGTTACCCCAAGTTGTTTGTGAGAATGTGCGTCACACTTGCGTTATTACATGTACCCGCATACTTTGGATGTAATATGTTATGGTGATGTATTTGAAGCAGTGGTGAGGTATTTGTTTCAAGCAGGGAAAGACCAAAGACATGCAGTGCAGCAATATCCTACAGCATTCATCCAAACACTGAAGAACAAAGGCTTTTGGTGGCAAGGGGAGGACGGATTGCATGTCCTTCACCATATTCCAGATATTTTTGACCTCATTTGCAGAATAATAGAACGTTCAGGAGGACTGGTGAATAATGTCCCTTGTGATTTTACAAAATAACCCCCTAAACATCTGCAAAAACACAGAATTCAGGCGTTTCATTTTGTGGGCAAATAACCCTGCAGTTAGGTTAATTGCTAAACCAACTAATTAATTTAATCTTGTTCAGAATATCTTGTGCCTGAAGATCAAAATGTCTCTATTTAATGAGGTCGGGTTCATAGTGTTATAGAATAGTTTTACTATACTGCTGTTGAAATGCATCAATAAAACAAGTTGCATGAAACAAATAATGGGTATATAACACGAATACGAAACAAATGAAGTTTTCACTCGCCAGATAGAAATGCATTTTATTCAAAGCTATTGAATATCAGAACTTCACTGAATCCCTATCATTATTATACACATCACAAGTAATGGATGGTGTGTAATTAATATAGCTTCCAGTCTTCTCCATGCAAAGTTGCCTAACCAAGTTTGCAGTAGAGTCTTAAGGAAAACAGCTGTAGACATGCATTCGGTTGTTACAGAACGCAGTCACAATGATTACCTTCCCTTTATTAGTGGGATTGTGATTTCCCCCTTAGTTTTAAAGACTGGAGGTTATTGACTCGCATCCCTGTGTCAACTCCATTTATCCCAGCCTCTCCCACCAGACTGCAGAATATAGGCTAGTTAGGTGAAGGATTGCTGTAGATCCTACATCGCTGTTGAGCCATTCTGAGGAATATCTGTTTTTGTGGTATTCTGTCCTGGCTGTGTCAAATTGCATTTGCAATCATAATATTTCAGGCATTTAACTTCAGTTTTGCCAATCCTGCAGTACTGCTATTCATGGGTAACAGCGGGGGAAAAAAAGAACAAAAAAAGAACATTTTAAGTGACCATTTAAGATATTTTGGCAATTAGACGGGATTAACATTATATTAAGCCAGTATGCCATTTTGAACTGCTGTTGGAAGGAAAAACAACATTTCTAACAGATTTAAAGGATCTCATTCGCAAAACAATATTGAGGTACTTACCTGTACTTCAGAGTGCAGCAGTTTAACCTAGTTTTGTTTGGGGGTTCACTGTGTCTCTGCCCTTGCCTGGGGTACAGGGTAGCATAATGTTGAGCTTTGTGTCCAGGGTTCAGGCGGATTGTGTGATGGATCACGTTTGGGATTTGGGTCAAACTTTTGTAGGAGAATAGTGCCTGCAACCAATCTACAGATACGTCTTTGCGCTGAATCGCAGTCGCAGGCACCTCACAGGTAAAAATGTAAGTTTCATAAAACTGGCAGCGACGTCGCTGATTTTGACTGAAACTTGCGACAGTCAGACAGCAACCGCATGTAGCAATTTTCATCGCAAATCCTATACCTATATACCGTGCCGCTTAGCTGGCCGGCGAGATGGCAGAGAAATAAGAAGGGAAAGTATTTAGTGTCTGTCAAAACCTCTTGATGCATATACAGACTTGTATCGAAGCACCAATTGCCAAGAAGAGAGACAACTAGAGACCTGTGATAGTCTTTTGTTTTATTACAGACACACATTAATAAAATAACTAAAATAGATGTATACATTAAAAACAAAGTATACATCATGCTTTAACTATGTACATATTTATTAAACATTATCTGCTTTTTTATCTTTTTGATAACACACCTAGCACAGAGAAATAATTTAGAATAATTTCTCATTATATAGGTAGTAACGGTAACGTGAAGTCCCCCTGTTTTTAATTAACTGCCTATCTATAAAAATACAGTAAGATAAAATCTATATTTATAGTGCGCTGCTTGTGGGGCTGTTATAATAATTGCACATACAGCAATCTACCCATTAAAAAACGATAGGAATTGTATTTCAATCCCACTGCACTGAAGCAAGGCTCCAGTATACAGCAAGCTTGGAGTTTCTCAGTATTTAAACACTAAGCAAAGCAGATTCATTCATTCAAATTCATTCAAAACCAAAACAGCATTTGCTCCAGTGCAAAGTTTGCACCACTTGAAATAAAACAAAGAATTAGCATACTAGCAAATTATATATATATATATATATATATATATATATATATATATATATATATATATATATATATATATATATATATATATAATTAAACTGAACATGACCGTTGGAGTAGCTTTTTTTTTAAATAAAGAAATAAGCAGTGAATGTATCTTCAGTAGTTGCTTCTGAGTAATGTCACTAATCAAGCAGTTAGAGTATTGTGTTGGGAATCCTGTGAAGAGGTGGAAGGAGTAACTAAAGCCTTTCCTTTAATGAGTAGCTGGGACGGGACAAAGCCAATCCAAAAAGAGAATTGGAAGAAAGAATGGGGGGTGGGGACAAAGAATGCACACCGCCCTCTTTTTAAAAGTTTAATTTGCAAAGCCCCCAAGAGAATGCATCCTTCATTTTCTCAGCAATGTTCAGGGATTTTGACTGTTGACTGAAATGTTGGTTTTCCACAATTGTTCGCATAATAATGGCCCTTACTAAACAGATGTAGTGGTTGTAAGAATGCCAGGCTTTTATTTATAATAGTCTTTTTAGAATATGAAAAGGGGCACATATGGGTGGGATTAAACCAGTGCTGGGACGATCAAATCCTTTCTTAAAGAAAGGAGAGAAAGCACTCTTACTGTACTGTAGAATGTGTGGTTCATTTCAGATGCCATTGATGCATTGGTTTTCTTTTATATTCTGTTAATTGTATGTTTTGCATCACAGTGCTGGGATAAGCAAATATTATTTACATATGAAAATAGTGCAATTCTTCTATTCAAGTCATCAAAGGCACTGATTTTAAAATGCTATTAATAGATATGTCTTTCGAGTGTAATAACCTTGTAATGAAGTGAGGGTTGTAGACGATGCATGTTGTTCCTCAGTCCACGTGGAGTACTTTCCCTCCGGCTCAACAGAGTTGTGTTATTCTTTCTGTTTCCATCATTCAGACTGTATGCATCGAGAGATCACTTTTTACACGGACCCTTTTTTTGTAGCGCTTCCCCTTTTTTATCTTAATGATTGCGTTGAACCACAAATTTTGGAGACTTCATAGAAATTTGTTTTCCCCTGAAGTTCTGAAAAATGTATTTTAATCATAGCAGAAAAGATCTGCTAAAAAAAGATTAGGTGCTCTATCAGATGTCTAAACTGGCACTTTTTTGTAATGACTTTGTTGAGATAACGATCGGTGCCTCTTAGGAGTGCATCAGCTTCACTACAGAAAGCTTGCTTCCTCGCCTGCTTCTGCATCAAAACAGATGAGCTACTGTCCTCCGCCCAAATGAAATCTTCATTTATTGAAGTTTGTGTAAGCAAAGTAGCTTGGAAGCTTTTTTTTGGCTGTATTTGAAGTAAGTGGTACGCTTAACTTTATTTCTTCGATTGTAGATCATGTTTTTTCTAGCGAGGGCTACAGTAGCCTCTTTGTTTAACGCTTAAGAGTATGCTGCATGTTTTTGGTCAGCATAGAGGATGAGAAACCGTCTTGCTTCCTCGGTTGAACTTGGCCCTTGATGTCTAACTTCACACAGTACTGTCTGATTTGTGGTGAACATGTCTTGAATGTCCCGCTGTGTGAACAACCTTATGAACAGTGAATTCAAGGAAGCTACAATGTAAGAACTCCTCTGGAATCTTACAGGGAATACTTTTTTCATTATTACTAAAGTGTATGTTGTAAGGTTTTAAAAGCCGCTTCTTCTATTTTCTTTTTATTACCTTTTTAGGGATATTCTGATTTAAGGACATGAAGATCTAGTATTGAATAGTATAATTATTGATTGAGGTTTATGTTGGTATATTGTGTTGAGACTACAAGGAATACATAAGTGTAATATTACACTGAATCTCAACTGAATTCTGATTGGTTCGTTTGCAATAATAAGACAAAATGTGGTAAGAGGAGAACATGTATTCTAAACTATGAAACACATTTTATTCACTATTTATCTTTCAAGAACCATTTTGGTGGACTAATGGTCAAATAATGTACTGTAGTCTTTCAGTCTAGGCTGTAGCCTTTGTATCATGATATGTGTTCTAAGGAAGTACCACAATCCATTGAGATTGTAAAAGCAAAGTCAGGTCATTTTCCAAACCTTAGTTTTAAGACAAAGGGTAAAACATATCTAATCTCTAATGATGTATTCAAAACTGTAATAGACTCTTTTTTTTTTGCAGTAATACCCCTATGTATCTGCTGTCTATGTATCTGCTGTCTATGCATCTGCTGTCTTTGGGTCTACAATAAGTCTTGCTTTAAATTGTCTGCTGTAGATTTAATGCAGACAGCTGACTAAACTGACTAAACTGGCTTCACTTGTGTCTGCGCCCACTCAGGTTTTCTCTGACAGTTTCTCAGCAAAGTTACGATATTGTTTGTAGACACCAGTAAGATGAAACTCATTGAGTTATTTGTAATCCTCCTATAGATGAGACTTTAGGTCATGTACAGTATTGGCATGTGCAGTACATATCAGTCTTTTTGTGTTTCTTTGCTTTGTGCACTATTTAGGAAAGGCAGGTGGTGTTTTTGTTTTCTGACAAGCCTTTCCTGGACATGTTCTGTCAAGAGTGCAAATACTCCCACGCTCAGGTTTGCCACGGGATGCCAAGTGTTTTGAGCGAAGCAACCGCTAACGTTACTATCGGTAACATTAAACAATCCCCCATTGCATTATTCTCCAGAATTGGCACATCATTAAATTCTTACTGTAGGAGCATGATATTTAAATGCCCTGTCCATTTCCTTATCTAAATCCTGCACACCTAGCGACAGTAGCAACCACATTAGTGGAATAAACTCATGTTTGCTCTCAATTTTTATATAGTGGATGGTTTATGTTTACACCAATCATGCATGGCAGTGACTCTTGCATACAGATACTATTACATACTTTATCTGCACGTGAAGTGATTGTGCCATCCCCGTGCCTAAATACAACTATATATATATATATATATATATATATATATATATATATATATATATATATATATATATATATATATATATACAACTATATGTGTTACACAGACCATTTTATATCCTGTGCACCAATACATATACACCAGCATTAACACACTGCTCACAACATATAACAGAAAATATACACAGGGATGGGGCACACTGCCACATACCAGTCCCGATCACAGTTCCGGCCCAGGAACAGGGGCAGCAATTGGTCCATAGGTGGCGGCTGTGGTGGGAGGTCCTCCTCCCAACCCAACACTAACAATGGCCAGGCTGACCGTGCACCGACTGGCTCCTCCAGCCCAGGCAATCCTGGTAGCCGAACGCAACCTCCCCCTGGCGGCAAAGGTGGGAGCAGCGGGTAGTCTCCCCCTGATGCTGGAGGTGGGAGCAGAAGGCAGTCTCCCTCTTGTGGTGGAGGTGGGAACAGTTCCCTCATGGGCTTCGTTTGCTCGCCCCCCCCCCCCCCCCCCCCCGGTGCTAGGGCAGCAGTGTGGATTTTCACACAAACCGGTTGATCTGGACTCCTGACCGGAGGGTTGTGGGTTCAGTCCCTTGTGGGGGACACTGCTGCTGTACCCTTGAGCAAGGTACTTTACCTAGATTGCTCCAGTAAAAACCCAACTGTATAAATGGGTAATTGTATGTAAAAAAAATAATGTGATAGCTGTATAATGTGAAATAATGTATAATGTGATATCTTGTAACAATTGTAAGTCGCCCTGGATAAGGGCGTCTGCTAAGAAATAAATAATAATAATAATAATAATAATAATAATAATAATAATAATAATAATAATGTCTCTTGCAATGGGAAACTGTGCTGTGCTCGGTTGCATGGTTTAACATTGAGGTATCTGGTTAATTCACAGCCTTTGATCTTTAGGAAGTATTGTGCACTTCAATGTTTTTTTTTTTATTATTTTGAGAGGAAAAGGTGCGATTTGAATACTGCAGTTGGTATATTGTAGTATTTGTGCAACTATTAGTATACTATAAGTAATTCGTTTTTCTGAAAGTGTTTTTTTCAATACCACAGTGGCTATTGTGATGTGGTATACTGCCATGGAACACTATACAGTATCTTGACCAGTTAATACAGCTATACATTATTAGTCATTGCATTAATGTTTTTAATCTTTGAGATCAAATAAGCTTATGTCTTTAGTATACTCCAATATTTGTTGAAATGTCAATTTTGTGAGGTCCATTGTGATTGGGGTCGCTACTGAGTGTTGCAGTCTCTAATACATGGGCACAACTGTGTCTGTTAAAAGGAAAGGACTAGCTGAGGCTGCAAACACAAGGTGTGTTCAATATCATGATGCTGTGGCTGGTTTGCTACCATGAAAATATTTCCTGAGTCTTGATGTGATGCACGTCAGGATTTCATTTTGTGGCTTTTGGTGATGTACAGTGTGGGGATGCCTGACCACCTTTTGCAAGAATAATTTGTCAGTACACAACAAGAGTTGTTTCACCTTTGATTGGGTAAAGAAAGATGAAAGTAGAGGTTTGGGAGGGGATTCGATTGAAGGAGATTCCATTTTCATACACAAAGGAAACGTGTGGACCACTCCGCACCGCACAGCCTTGTCTTGGTGGTAGGAGAGTGCTTGTAGAAACGGCAGATCCTTTGATTCAGACTCCAGCAGTGCATGTCTGACGCGGCCGCATTTACACCGAGCCGGCAGGGCGACTGCTGCGTTTTAATGAATAATTTAAATGCATGCGCCTGGTGGATACTGCCAACCTTTAGTTGGGTTTTTTTCTTTCATCTGTTTTTGTTGACTAGAAGTGTGCAGTACTAGGTGGTATAGCTCTGTAAAAAATTAACAAATAATGGTTGTTGAAATCATACGTTTACCAAAATGATTTACCTAAAATAATTTATAATTGTATTTGTATATTGTTCAACCCAGGGTCTTATTGCTCTGTAATATTTATTTACAGGCACCGAGTGGTGGTGGTGGTGTTGCTGCTGCTGCATTAGAATGATCATAGGCAGTGCCAGGCAGTGCCAGCCTCGTTGCCAACAGCAGCATCTGAAAGGGTCTTGTGCATTTGCCAGCAGAGGGATCAGTGCACCATTCACTTATATTGGTTATCCACGATGGACTCGTTTCGGAACAAGCCACCTTTTTGTTCCTGAGTTTTTTAGAAATGCTCAAATTGCATTTCCCAGGAGCAGCTGATTCCAGGGTGTTAGGATCTGCATCACAGACTGGAGCCAAGAGCCTGTCCTTTTGAAAGAGTCAGCAGCCTTGTAATACAGGACATGGGAGCTGGATTACTGGAATGTTTGCCTAACCAAGCTCAGGTGTGGTTAATTAATGTCATAGAAAAATGGAAAAGCTCCATTTGCAACCGTATTCACATATTTGCAAAGGAAATGGAATACTGATATATTGCTCCTTATTCTTTCATGAAGTAATGCAATTAGGAAGTGCTAGCTTAAAGTGGTGTATGGGGTATATATCTAGCCGACATGTGATATGATATTTACAGAACAAGCAGTGGGGAAAACAATGATCCAATTTAATTGTTGATAGAGGGCCCTGATGTATCCCTGTAACGGGTGTTCTGTTACTGTGTGGGCATCCACTGAGAGACGAGAGAGACAGAGGGTTTGAGATTGAAAACGCAGCTCAGGCGTCTGGGGTTTATCACAGGCAGTTGCAGTGGTGGTTTGCTGCCACTAGGGTACCAGCAATGGTATCCCTAGAGGCTATATACAACAATGGACATAAATGGACATGGATATCCACACAGCCACGAGTCCACGCTGGTACACCAAGAACAGAGCCAAACAAAAGAACAACGAACAAAGGGCAGGCTTTCACGCCCCTTTTTAAAGGCAGGTGACCAGGGGTAATTGATTCACATTGCTGCACATTACATTTCAATTAGGCAGGGAGGGAAGTCAAACCTGCCAGCCCTACCACATCTAGCACACACTTTGTTTTTATAACATTGTAATGCATTTTATTTTTAAACAAATCAAAACAATTTATTTATAAAACCAAAGCAAAACAAACATACTATGTACAGGGCAAGCCTCTGCCCTTCCACAATCACAGTTGTGCTTTAAGTATACAAAATAAAAAAGTTATACCAGTTGCATTACATGGTTAATGTTATTTCTATGTGGGCTGGGAGTCAGTGGGGAGAGAAAGCTATTTTAATATGTTCGTGCAGCGCACACTTAATTAAATTTAGCTGTGATAAATTGCACACCCGGCCGGTACATTTTATTTATGATTCCTCAAGAAAGTTTGATGGATTGTAAGTGTTGTGTGGCAGCAGTCTTTGTTTGATCAAGGACTGTGTGTTGGATCTGACTCTCGATTCAAAGTTCCCTTGCTGCCTTTGATGCATTCCGTTCTTTTAAATCTAGTTTGTTTCATAGTGCTTACATTTGATCTCAATGCAAGTCTTATACAGGCGGTGATATGCAGAAATGTTTGATACGCGTATTGTGTACTTGCATCTGTCACCCAGCTCAACCCTGCTTTATGAAAAGCAGTGTGAAATCGAGTACCCTATCTGCATGACATCGAGTCCTGACCCGGGTAGAGTATGCCAGTGTGAAAGGGGCTTAGAATGGCACTGATTTCAAGTGACCAGTCTGCCAGTCTTTAGTGATTCCTTAGGGACAAGTCCCCATTTATCAATGATTAACATCTCCAGTTCCTCCAGAGGTGAAAATTAGCCGGCAACTCCGATTTCCAGGTTGGCTACAGTGTATAAAGTCAACATTCTTCTAATGAAACATTTGCAGTTTGTGCGGTCTTGCTTGGGCAGGTCTGATAGATACGTGTTGGACATGTAATTTGCATTAACATAAAAAATGGAGTGCATCAGTACATGTTGGGTGTTAATCTGCTATGAAAAGGTTTGTACAAGCAAATTTTCATTTTCTCTGAATTGAGTCTACAGTATTTCTGAGAAATAAATCCACACTTGTTTTTTATTGGCCTTCCATGGTTTTCTTTGGCTTGCACTTGGGTAGAGGCACATGGCTTGATTTGGTTTGGAGGGCTACCAGTGAAGTGTTTATTGGCAGTTATCCCTAACGAGAAGCTGTGAACCCACAGGAATGACTGATTGGGAATCTTTTTAGTATTTAACCATGAAAGGAGCTTATATTATATTGCAAGTCTGCTGCCTGTCTTTCAGCTGCTAATACTGTATCATAAAGCATTAGAGATGCCAAATTCGTAGTTTCAATTTGATCATTTTTACCTTATTTGGCTGCAGTGTTGTGTTTAATTAGTTTCCGTATGATACTTGCTACACAGCTAGGCCTATATTCTGTGATTCTGTGATCATGCTTGCAAACCATTCGATTACAGATTCAAATCCACTCACATTTTGCCTCCTTTTGTTCACCCTAAAAAACAGTAATAATTTTGCTATACGTGTTGTTGAATTACTAATGAAAATAAATGTACCAATACTGGGTTACAATATATTCATCAATAACAGCAACCATGTTTGTAACTTCAACATTTTACTGGCACTTTGGATTAAGATGCGCATTGTATGTCTTGTTTTCCCAGCCTTCTTTTGTTGTTGTGCTCGGGTGAATTCCTGTGCACGAAATTAGGATAATTAAACTGTAGTGTCGGATAGCGGCCTTGTTTGCAGCTTGTTTGTGACACTGCATTTATTCATATACTGGAACCACCCCCCTCTTGCGTGCGCGCACACACACACTCTCAAAGACTTGCACACAAACACGCACACTGTTGCCTGCGTCTTTTATTTTGGTGGTAACGTTCATTATACGGCATCAGCATCTTTCTCTGCTTGTCACAGTTTCATTGAATGGCAGTAGAGCTTCCGATATTGCTGTTGGGCTTTATTACCTGTCAAATAGGGTTGCCGTGTAATTCAGTTCTGAATCATTGCTTTATCTGTCGCCCTGAGCCGGGGCGGCTGACCTGATTTATTTGTTTTTTTTCTTCTGCTGTAATTTGAGGCGTGCTGCCAGTCTCTCCGCCGCTGTCTTCTCTGGCAGCCGTGTGTCTGATACTGTGATTTAACACCATCTCGCTTTCGTTTTGCCTGCTTGCACTTCATTACAGTGGCGTTCCGTGATCATTGCTTTGTGTGGGCAGGCAATAAAAGCGCTAATTTATAACTTGGTGTGTCGAGTGTGCCTTGACTTCATTTTTAAACATTAAAATACCATTTTTTAATTTAAGATTGCTTTAATTTAACAGTACGATGTGTGTTAGACTGCTTGAATCTGTAATGTGTTGTAGGAGTCAGGCAGCTGCTGTAGGGTCCTAAAACCTGCTGACACTTCTGCACTGGAGCATCTTGTTTGGAAGCACAGGGCCAGAAACTGAAACTACTGTACCAGTGTAGAAAACCTGTCACCAGATATCTGTCATTTTCCAGGTACATATATATTGTACATGATAGAAATAGTGTGCATCCATCAGCTAGTGCCAGTACAGTATGTGCCAATGATCTAGAATGGCGATACCCTTCATTAAAACAAGACTGATTTGAAACCTGGTGTGCTTGTTCTATTCTGTGCCAGTGCATTCTGACAGTACTGTACCTTTCAGAGCTACACGTGCTGTAAAAAGAGAGAGAGGGCGTTGCATAACTCGACTCCTGCGGAATGGAATTCAAGGGCACTGCATCTTTGTTATGCGGCACACTGGGGTGAGGAGGGGGGAGGGATGTGGAGTGGTTAAGGGACCAGCTAGTGTGTACGGGCAAAGAGATGTTTTGGGCTTTGAGTTTTTTATTCTATTTGTTTGATTCTTTTTTTTTTGCATGGAAGTTAATACTTCGAGGGATAAATAGGTCAATTGGTGTTGAATTGGAGATCCTTTCCCATTTCTTAAAGCTGTGAAGTGGTAACAGATTCTGCTTTTGTCTTATTACTGCAATAGAGTGAGAGTGAGAGCGCTCCCTTGTGTAACGTAACCTTCCTTTGCTTCATACTGTACACTAGGCTAGACTCTCCTAATTACCAATGAGGGAATGCTGCTGGCTTGCTCACTTGTTTGATACACTTTAGCTGTCGGAGCCCTGGGTTCAAACCCAGTTTCTTGGGTCGCATACAGGGCTCTTTGATTAACCGGCTAAACTACAGTTGGAGGGTTTAATGAAAGTTTTGTAATTCGCATAGTGTATTGAAGAATCTGGATTATAGGCTGGATAACTCCGAACAGACTTTTTTAAAGACCTTTATATTAAGCGCTTTGTGATGGTGATCTACTATGAAATGATCATTTTAATACTACTGTACCACTGACGAAGCTGTTAAGTGAGGTTTTCCTAAAACCATATATAGATGAATTTAGTGTTTCTTACGGGAATTCGCTGGAACATAACTGGATCCAGAAAGTGAACTGGGTCTGTTCTTTGAAAGGTGATGGCAGTCCACGTAGCTGGTGATACGGCATCCTTTTCTTTGAATGCCTTGCTGATGGCACGCTCTCTATATGGCTGCATTGCTCGTGCTTGCGTAGCAGCAACATGATGTGCTGTACGGCTGTGTTTCATCAAGTTATCCTTCAGGAAATCTCTGCGGTCTTTCGGAAAGGCATTGCTTTCATTTGCTGCCATGTAATAAATACAGTTCATTGGCTAATTTGCGGCATCGTAGACAACTAGGCCATGGACATTTCCAGTGTGTCTAAAACTTTGTGGTTTTCTTTTCTTGCTGTTTTTTGTTTGCTGTGTTTTGAACTTTTTTAGTCTTTTGCCTGAGGTTGCATTGTTATTTGTGACTCCCAAGTCTTCATGTTTTTCTTGTTCCTGAGCGGATGGATGGTTTTCATTATTACTGTCACGCTTAAAGGAGCCCTCCCACATTTTAATGACGATTCTTCTAAAATGAAGCAAACTACCATACAGACAGAAGTAGTAGTCACTAGTGTGTACTGAACTGATGTGTTTTTGTTTTGAGGTGGTGATGTCATTGGAATGTTAGATTACTGTGGAATGGGTTTTACAGCATTAGTCAGAGAGAATCCAATATGCAAAGTAATTTGTTTTTTTATTTCTTTGATATTTCTAAATGATCCATTTTTTGAATTTTGATTGAGAAAATTGGTGGTGATCTAAAGCTGACCTCTACAATCTTACTCTTTCACACAGACTTATTTTGTGGTCCTCCTCGTACTGTATTTAGATGCAAAGTTGTGATTAATTGAATAAGTCTAAATGTAGCATTGCTGTAATAGTAGTATCCACACGGTGGAACATCGATAGCACGGGGCATTCGTGGAGGAGGAGGAGGGCTGAGGGGATGCGGCTGCTATACTTCACTTGTCCTTCATTTATCACTGTCTGGAGACCAGGACTTTCTATCTTTAATGAACCATTTGTTAAAACAAATGGGATTTTAATGTGGTTTAATGATCTTGCTCGCTAAAGGCGTGGTATGCGTTATGAAGGGGGGAGGGGAGTGTGCCGGCAGGAAGGATAATATTATAGAACACGGTTTGATAACTGCTTAATTTAGTTTTTGAGCCCTAAGCCTTCCTACACCTGAAGGTTTCTGGTGATATGGTTATCTTTTTTCAAATAACATCTCGGCCCAAGGTCGTCCCAGTCACAAGGACACGCACAACACTAACCCACTTGTGTTTTTGCCTAGGTGTCATGTAGTGTACAATTCTAAATGTATGTAAGAGGTGTGATATGAAAGTTTTGTACGGTTAGACAACTTGTTTAAATCTGGAGGGGGGTGTACATTGTTTGCCAGTGCCCAGGAGTATCGAATGTATGCTGCCTTGCTGTGCCAGGTTTGTCATGTATGTATGTATGTATGTATGTATGTATGTATGTATTGAAGTCTAAAATAACTTTTTCTACTGTATTTTAAGATGTTTTTTACTCCTTAATGAATAAAATAATTTGAAATTCAATGTATATATTCATTTATTTTTGGGGAAAATGCAGGCATTTGCCAACAGGTAACTTGCATTGTTTGTGTGTGTGTGACAGAAATCATCATTTACAGTCCTTGTGCACAGATTTAAAATGTTTGTTTTGCAGAAATATCCAAACTATTTTGGAAGATTTCATAAAGAATTTGGGTTTTAAAATGTCGTGGTGGAGGGCTGGAGGTAGGAGGTAGGGGGTGGGGTGGGGGTTTAGCACAGATGGTGGAACTTATCAGATAATCCTGGAAGGTTCTAAAACGAGCAACAAATATCCCGACTTTGTTTTTACTTGTGTATTTCATTTAAACACGCACTGTTTAGATTAGCTTCATGAGTTTTCCTTAGCTCTTGCCTTCTCTGTTTAGCTAGTACATGTCATACTTGCTCTTACTGTACCAACATATGAAGTATTCATTTTGATGATGTCCATTATAATCATGAACTCTTGATGTATTTTTCAGATTGCATATCCATTCCCTACATTAGCTTTTCCGAAAATGGCAAGCGGGCACCCTACTGACAAATTCAGTTTCTTGTACCAACCTGAAAGCTGTCAAAACTTGAAGAGGTTAGTGTAGCACCATTAAATGCTTTAATGTCCGACGCTGCATATCATGGGGATGGAGCAGGGTGCAAGGAAAAGCCACCTTGCCCAGTGCCCCTGAAATACACGAAAATGTCAAATGTAATATATATTGTTGGTTTCTAATATGAAAGTCTCATTCAGAGCACCCGATATGGGATTAGATTCATGTCATCTGTGTTGTTTTTAACAGTTTTTAAACCCCACAGATGGAACGTTTTCCAGACTCTTCTGGTTATGCTAGTGTATTGCCAGAACATGTTGGTACTTTAAGAACTGAATGCATCCATTATTGTGAATGTCAAACTGCTAGATCTGCACTTGTCAACTCCCCCTGCAAATGAAACTTTTTGGTGAAAACTGGGAGGAATTTAGAGTGGGAATCTGTTCAAGATTGAAGCTGCTGTGCATATGGTGGATTTGACAAGCGAGGATCTTGTACTTCTAAGAACCTCCTGTACTATACAGTACTCTTTTAGAAGTAATCTTTTATGCTTTTGTTAAATGCAGTTGTTTCGTTTTCCATTCAGTTTGATGGTTTTCTGAACAATGAGATGCCGTGTTTGATGCAAGGTTTTAAAATGTTTTAGTATCACACGTCCTGTCCAACCTAAATGTTTGCAAAGTTGTATTCAATAACTCAGTCTAACTGCACTGTAACTACAGCAGCATGGACTGAGACTAACTGACCATCAGGTTGCGGCAACAAAACCCCCTCGGACACACAAAGAATGGCTGTAATTAAGCCAAACTCCCAGTTTGTCCCTGTGCTCTCCATTCTTTTTTTTTGTTTTGTTTGCACATAGTACCAGTACTGGTGCAGTAAATAATTAGATTGCATGTTTAACAGTTATAATGTGAGAATTACATCCAGTGCTGCAACTTGAAATGGATTGTATTTTATGTGCAGTTGCTCCCCCGCCCCCCCCCCCCCTGCCCCCATTCTAACCCTTCCTCCACCTGCAGGGACCACAGGACCTCGCTGCTGCTGCTTCAGTCAATTACCCCTCCTTGAGATTTTGAAAAGCTGTCATCATGAGGTTTACTGTGCTTCAGACTTTGCTGAGGTCTTCTCCGATATATTAAACTACTTTTAAAAGTGCATGCCTTCTTTCCATTACCATTTCATTACAGTAGATTCCTCTGTTAATAATTGCATTGAAGAATATGAATGTATCGGGGAATTAACAGAAATGTGCTTCAGTTTGATGCATGCAACACGAATGTGCAGTTACCGGGTCTGGAATGAATTGAAATGCACTGTAGTTCTCAGATACGCCAGTACAGTATGCGTTTGTGTTTACTGCAGCAGGTGGAATTCGTTCAAGAGGGGGAATGCCACTCCTGTGACCAGAATATTCTGTTTTACTAGTTGAGCATATCTTTTTTTAAGATTAAACAGTGTTTTGTTACTGTAAAAATGCATAGAACTTGCCATACTCCTAATTTAACTTGCTCTATCTAAACATATTTGACATACCATACTGTTAGTTTTTATATAGCCTTTAGAAGTGAACTAATTGCCTCAGCTCCCATTTTGTATTCCTGTCACCTTTTGGGTTCCAGATGAGCTCGAGTGCTTTGGTAACTGACCCAGGTGTAGAATGTGCCAGGCAGATCTGATTGCCCTTTCAGCCTTTTCCACAGATCTATTTGTGGTTTGAATTTCAGCTCCATTTGACAGGTTTTAAAGTTGGCCTCTAATGAACCACTTTATATATTTAAAACGTTAAAGTGCTCCGTGACACGCAAGAGTGTATATGTAATTCACTTCTGCATGTACGCCCTACTTACCTAAAACACATGCGACTTGTTTAATCACAGTAACCGAGGAGCCACACAATGTTCATTTATATAGATATAATGTTTGCCCTCTGCTGTTCCCATGGCATTCTCCTGAGACTGCTGCCTGTGTTGTGGGGTAGGGGCGACATAAAGCTGTACCAAAACGTACACACAAAAAATAATAAAATCAAGCTTGTGTTTTGTTCAAGGTGGCCAAAGTAAGTCCCTGAGGGTCATTGTTGTGCTGGATATGCAACTAGGCCACCCAGAATGAAGTAGCCTGTTGAGATAAAAAAAAAAAAAAAATCTTCTAAAAGTCTTCTGAGGGACAGGAGAACTCTTTTAAATGTAAAGCTGTTTTTCTGCTATTGTGTGAGAGACAGCATCACATTTAAAGTGTGACCCATGAGAAGAGGGCCAGACACTAATAGGCCATTCCAGACCATGCTTTTGTTTCAGCTGTGCCCTGAATGCGCAGGCTTTGTCAGCATTGGTTTCCAAGTGCACTCCAGGACATTCATTTTGTAGTTGTTTATTCAGAGAACAATGCAGTGGTTAAATATGAAGTGTATATATTTAACCAATCGTAAAGCAAAGCCTTTTGACAGCCTAGTTTGTATACAGTGCATTCCTGCCCTAAAAGATTATATCACCTGACTGACTTTGCTGCCTTAAAAAGACAACCCACCCCCCAGCAACCACACACACACACACACATTCAAATATGCAGCCTTCTGCTGCGGTTTATTTTGTCTGAGTACTGGAGATTTATGATGGTTTTAAAATAAACAGCCGCTCTAAAACCAGATGGGGATTATATGATGTATTCCTCAGGAAGAAAGAAAAATCTGATCTTGACATTCTCCCAATAGACTGTAGTCTCTTGACAGCTGTACAGTAAGCTGCTGCCATCATGATCAGCAGCCAGGCTTGAGACAATTACCTTGGGCATGCACGGTAAAATAAAAATGAAGGCAGGAGCTCGAAACATGTGACGCTGACCTGTGAGGCGGGCAGGAGCAGATACTTGTGACGCAGTAGGAGAGCAGAGTGCCGGACGCTGGTGTGGTTCTGTACAGTGTAAGAAATGAGTCTGGGAATAAAATAAGACCGAGAAGCTGTTGTCAATCCAGTCCATCTAACGAGTTTACGGCAGCCACAGTGTCCCCTCGGATATTAAGATTTTCATATTATAAATTCCTCTTTTACTGTTGCATTATGTTGTTGTGTTTTATCCCCTTCAGTCATAATGTAATTTGAATGTCATTTTTTAGAAGGATGAAACTCTTAGGGGCTCCTGAGTGTCGTAATCAGTAAAGGCGCTCTGCTGGAGTGCAGGATGCGCCCTGTAGCCTGGAGATCAGCAGTGGTTCGTATCCAGGCTATGTCATTTGCCGTCCGTGACCGGGAGTTCCCTGGGGGTGGCACAAAATCAGCAGTGTCTTCTGGGTTGTAGCATGTTATTGGCTGAAAGCATGTCAGTAAATGGTGCAAGCAGCTGATTGGTTATTAATATTATTTATTTCTTAGCAGACGCCCTTATCCAGGGCGACTTACAATCGTAAGCAAATACATTTCAAGTGTTACAATACAAGTAATACAGTAAGAGCAAGAAATACAATAACTTTTGTTCAAACAAAGTATAAGTGTAACAAACCACAATTCAATAATACAGCAGATAATAGTGATAGTTACATCAGGATATGATTAAATAGTGATAGTTACATCAGGATGTGATTAAATACAAAGTACTACAGGTTAAACACTTGGCAGATTACAGTATTCTGAAGTACAGGATTAAGTGCAGTAAAATAGGGGGCAGATAAGAGCAAAATAAAGCACTCTAAATGAAGGGTGATATTGACAGGTTAACCAAGTGAAATGACCAAGCAAGTGCAACACTTATCTGAAAGTATCAAACTGCTTTCTTTAACAACAGCTAAGACATATGGAGTGATTTTGTTAGGTGCAATCACTTTAACATGGTACAATTATACATGTGTTAACCGAAGGGGCTGTTGCATGTAAACTGCACTCTGTGGATATGTGTTACAGTTTTGTAGTAATAGCCAGGGCTGATGTTAAGGCAGCTTGGAACACATGTTCTAATAGTGAGATTGTAAATTTTCTTTTTACTTCATCCAAGTTATTTTCTTGGCATCTGCCAACTATTTCTGCCGATTAACTAACATTGAAACACAATTTTATTTAATTAAGACTGCCAAGATCTCACAGACTGCAGCAGGCAGGAAGCAGCAGTAAGGAACATGGACTTTGCTTGTTCTAAATTCAGCATGGAGAGGTTTGGAAGGTGGAATCTAAAGTTGATAACAGTACTCTGTCAAATTTGAGAAAATCAAATCTAATTGAGTAAACCTCCATGAACGCCAGTTAGAAAAAAAACAAAAAAACAAATAAAGATAATTATAAATGGGTTTCATTTTCCACTTGCAAGTTAAATTAAATAATTGGATGAAAGAGCTTGTCCTCAAAAAACTTGGAACCACATGACAGCTGTGTTGCGTCGTGACACAACATTTAACCAATCAGAGAGTTGAAGGGGCAGGTTTTTTGTGTTAAGCAGTTCGAGAGGTTAAAACGTTAAATGACTTTTCAAAGCAAAAATAGTGACCATGAATGCAGGCAAAATAAGGTGGCGACCGGCGCAATCCACCCCCTAATACTATATTTGCGCTGGCTACTTTATTAAAAAAATATTAAGGTTATTTTTCGGGTATTATCATTCAGTCCGTTTTTTGTCATTATTGTACTGTAAGGTGATATATAGTACATAATAGCTATACATATGCACCAAAAAAAAAAAACCTATTCCTTTTGTTGTGATATCGTAAAAATATGTACCCAGGTGCTTGCGAGAGTTATTGGGGGTTCATGTGTAGAGGCTGTACGCCTTTAAGAAAAAAGGCGCGATGGGATATCAGCTGAACACTTGTCAGCTGACATACAAATGCTTAAGTGCAGAGGTGCTGGATTATTACACTCCGGTTTCATGCAACAGTTATGATGGTGACCAAACGTGCAAGTACAGTTGTTTTAAAAAAAAAAAAAAAGGTTAAAATGAACATTTGCATTCAAAAAATGAATAATAGCGAAAAACAAAATGCCTTGAAAACTTAACAAAGAAACCCATTTAAATGAAGCAATACGCTCAATAATTAAGCTAAAAAGAAAGTGAAAGGTTTACCTTTTTTTTTTTTTGTGAACTCCAATAACCCTACGTTATCTTTCCCCAGTGAAATCACAGAGTGCCTAAATAAGCAGGTAATTTACCATAATAATAAAAAAAGTCATGAAAAAGAAAATGCAGAACATAAAAAAGCACATCCAGATATAGTCAGTGAAAGACCACACATTATTCAAATTCTTTGTCGTGTTATATATTTAAGTTAGGCAAGTTTTAATTTTTAGGGTTAGGTTTTAGGGCTGGGGTTGCTTTAAGGTTTGGGTTGGGGTTGGATTAGGGTCAGGATGGGTTGATTTTGTAGAGTTGCCGAGCTCTGGAAGTGAAAGGTGGGAGTGGTTGGCAAATGCACTAGAATCACGTGACGCCCTCTGGACACTTTTTAGCAGATATTCCTTTACGCTGCACTTGATTGCACACAGAGCCCAGATGAGGCCCCAGTATCTGAAGGACAGGAAGCACATTAATAGGGTGATGGCAGAATAAATTGGCTTCACCTGGGTCAAAAGGAAAGTAAAGTATGGCAAAATTTAGAGTAATGCTTAGGAACTGGTGAGAGGTAAGCAAACTGAATTTCAACGCTTGGTTATAAGCCGTTTCAAAACAGTAAGGATAAAAGGCAGATTGAAAAGAGTTATTGTTCATGGAGGACATACTGGAAAAGATTCCTCACAAATAACTTTTAAATGACACAATAATTTGCTCCCAGCTGTTTACTTCACTTGTTAAACTACAGTAGTAAAAAAACAACTTGGCCTGACGTCTGTGTTTTGAATGGTTTGATTTTTATTTTTCAATTTAATAAAAAATGGTGTATATATATATATATATATATATATATATATATATATATATGTATACATATATATCTCTATCTAAAAAACCACCCATTTTTTTATTTAAGTATCTGATCAGCTACCCAGTGCCATGTGTCGATGATTTCCAAACCGCTTGTAACACAAAACAAACTGCATTTGCTTTAATATGTTAGTTGATGAACTTGACACGTGTTGACGGTTCTGCTGTACATATGTTGTTGTGTAACTGTTAGTTGAGCTTATGCCAGGTCCTAATATGGTGCCATTCTGTTTACATTCACAGTCAGCTGGTACACCTGTAACCCAGGCCTCTGGAACTCTTAGTCACCAAATACCCGTGTGTATTGCAACGTGGAAGCAAACCCTTCTGGGGCCTGTGCCTTGTTCTGTGAATTGTCTATGTAATTGCCTCAGATCTGTATTTTTAGGTGTTCAAGCATTCCCTGTACACTTAGTAGGCTACCTTGAAAGGTCCTTGCTGGTTTTGTTGTGCAATTCACAAGCATTCCAAGAGCATGACTTCAGTTGGAAGGTTTCACAGCTTCAATTCTGTTTTTCCCTTTCACTTTTAACACTTCTCAAATAATTTACAGTATTGCATGCTTTTCTTTGAACCTGCTTGGATGTCACTGGTGTCGATGTTGAAAGAACCCTTTGAGAATGATGGAGATACTGTGTATTCTGTACCAACTTGCAGTGGGAGTTGAAGGGTGTGCGGTAGATTCTTCAGGACGTCCACATCAATCGGCTGCTGTTTTTTTTTTCTACATTTAGAGTAGAGCAGCAGATTGATTTATGAGGAAGGGGGGTGTCTAAAGTATTAATTACAGCTGCCAGTGGTTACAACTTTTAGTTTGTGACCTGAATTCCAATACAGTGTTAATTTTATTCTTGTTTTTCATTAATTTAACCTCAATTTTCAAGTACAGAACAGGAAAACAAAAACTCATGCAAATTTTATTTCAATCAAATTATCTCAGGATCTGTATTGGTGTTTTTTTTTTTTATATAACATCCATTTTCTTTTTTGTTTTTTTCTTCTTCAGTAGCCTTTGTATTTGCTCTGTCGTCCATTTCCT